>NW_025780532.1:0-46575 GCF_021130785.1 Homalodisca vitripennis | reverse complement strand
TGCACTAGTAGTTATAAAATTTTACCCACATTTCACATATTACGCCCACATTAAACTATATTATTTCAATTTAATTATAAGTTATAAATTTACATTTTCAAAGTATATCTGTGCAGCTTAGTGTTTAAAATAGTGCGCAATAAATATGTAAGAGTTATTTTCGAAACAGCGACCGTTCAGCGATTGTTGGAATAAGATTCCAACATTCCTGTTGGTTTCAAGTGTTACTAATGTACGACAATATTCTGTAATCATAAGGTGCTTTAAAATAAATTATAGGCTGAGCGTAAGCGAAGTCTATCACTCGAGGGGCTGAAAAACTTCCATTTCTGTATATTTGTCCTGCCCACAATACTCAAAAACGAACCGACCAATATTCTTGAAGGTTAGTTTGCGACGCTTCGTTTCTAATACAAGCAACACTAACTTCGATGGTGGTGCATGTTACTCCATGAGAATTGATGCCAAGGGTTAGCGAGTACTTTGAACACACATAAAATTTACAGGATAACCACGATAGCAACGAGAAAATAAGAGAATAAATAAATTTGTAAGCAAACTGAGTACAGGTCATTTGAGATCTTGAGTTGAATTATTTTTATTAATAGAGTAAAAATAGCACATCATAAAATGGAAAGTCAACGTCAAAAGTAACTGACAAGATTTTCATTTCACGCACACTTCCTACGTCACCGGAATGTTTGAATGAAAATTTCTAAATAGACAAGAATGAGTTCTATGAGAGCGTTTCTAGCCATGGAATTGGGCTGAGCGTCGTTGAAGTCTTTTACTTTTTAGACTGACAAAATTTATCGTTTGTCTGCTGGAGGGGTATAAACATTTAGTCTTTGTATGATTGCTTAACTGTTAGGATATTTCCAGATGAAATTAGTTATAGATGTTGAAATTATGCATGCGACCTCAGCGGAGCTTGTTACGCGACACGTTTAGCTGTTTAATGTAAGTTACATTTTTAAGGCTAACAATCAAACAGACAAACAGGGCGCGATGTACCTGAAACTAACGTGCCCGACAATCTATTCGTTTAGAGCAAACTTTTTTAACGACTTCGAGATAAACCTTTGCTTATAAAATTCAAATAGTCTCAACTCCTGGTTTATGTCTCCTGACATAGCTTGTAACCACTGCTTCGAGTTTAGATCGAACTATCATCTTCTCGGACGATACTTCACCACCTAATCTGCGGCAAAGATAATGTAAGGTAACACTAAAGACTGAATATCCTAGAGAAAAAAACCAAAAACACTTGGTAACATCGAAAATTTTCTTATAGTCTATGTATAGTACAAAATAAATATATTGATTTTTCACTTTGTACACAATTTTATCGTACCCCGCTTCCCCGTTTTCAACAGATTACAGTCTCAAGCATAAATTGGTAAAAAGCAACCAAATTATTTTAAATATTATTTTTTCTGATATAGGTACGTAGAAAATGCGATTTTAGAGAAAACTTCTAATTTTATTACTGATTGACTTTTTACACAATCAATAATAATGACTTTATTGATAATTTACTTGTACAGAATTTAATTAAAATTTTTAACACCTTGTCTAAAAGGACTATTTTGTAAAAGATTTCATAAAAAGTCAGGTTGTATTGAGCCAAGTAAGTCTATTAAATGAGATAATTATAAAAAAATTTAGAACAATAGCTTATACTTCAATAATATTCTTTCTTATAGTTCATTATTTAAATAAAATAAGAATGCTCGCTTCTGGCTAAATGTCCCATAATCGGTCTTATAATCTCTTATCCATTTACCAGCGAGCTTTGCAGTAACAATGAGACTTTGAATTAAATGATGCAGATTATTTCTTGCAGCCGGAAATCCATTGCAGGCATAGACTCATTAACTAATTTATTAACAAAGTGGCAACGAGTGAAAGTCATTTTTCTGAACGCAATACTTTAGTGACAAATAAACGCAAGTATAAAAAAATTAAAGAAGATGTTCTTCTTAGTGGAATTAGTACAGTTTTAAGTATTAATAGTATAATTGAATGTATACTATATATTTACAAATGTAGTATAAACCAAGAGAGGCGTATTTCATAATTTTTTTTATTACGAACAGTTCAGCTTTTATGGCGAGAGCAGGTAATTAGAATAACAGCTTAAATCGGAGAATTGCAACTTTTGTCTTGGTTTTATATTTAATAAAATATATATGATTTGAAATCTGTGATATTTCGTTTTTAATGGTTCACAAGTAAGTATCGAAGTTGCACTGTATAGGATTTCAATGTACTAGTTTGAATAGTAAGCTACCAACCAAAAGCCGACGAAAAAACACTTATTGCATACGAAAGTTTTTCTAAATAGGATTATTGAATAATTTATTTTATTACATTACATTAAACATAACTGTACTTTTATTTAATTTCTTAATTTTGTGTGTGTTTTCTATTTGAGATAACATATTTTAATAGAAAAATATGCATGAGTTCTAAAAAAAATACCTCAGCTTATAGCTAATGTATGTATGTAATTCTACCTCTATCAATAAGATTACGCGAAGTTTGTAAAAAATGGTTTTTTTGACCAATATATACAGTAAAAAGTTCTATTTCCATGGGAGCGGGGAATTGTTTACGTTAACAGTTAATTTGAGACCTTAAACAGTTTTTAAAAGACAACCGATAAAATTTTGGCTTCTGCAAGAACGTGGTCTCTTTTAATCTAACTTTAGTTTTATATGTCTCATGAAGTACTTTCCAGTATTGTTATGTTTGGGATGGAGAGGGAAATACAGGTTAAAAAAGTGATCATTACGAAATTGTCAACAATGTTTCTGCATTGAAGTAAATATGCCGCAACTCTGTATAATTCAAAGCTAACTTCATTATTTGATAGGTATTTCCGGGATATTTTATGTAGGCATTCTTCCCGTAGAATAATTATAGGTTCACTCTTAGTAATAAAACTTTTTACGAAGACCACACTGAAAACTTTATATTAAAATTAAGACACCGAGACTATATTTCAGAGATAGCCTAAAGGCGTTCTGAAAACATAAAGGAAAGTTTCATGTTAAACCCAACCAGCAGCTTCAAGTTTAGTTCCTCTAACTTACAACTTGAAGAAAACTTAAGTAAAAGGCTTCACAAATTTAGTAATCCAGTATGGTTTCAAGTTTAAAGTCTTTGTGAGTTAAAGTAACACCTTCATTATTAAATACTTAAAGTAAATAAAAAACAATAAACAAATACATCAGCTGGATAATATTAGTAGGAGCAGCTTTTTCTATACATAAAAGAGTACGTGGAAACCTTTACACATCATCCTCTACCATATAGTTACTGCAGGAGTGATATTTCCGAATGACTGTGATTTAATCTTTTTATACAGATTAATGACATTTTTAAACTATGAAGTAGGACCTTGATATTCTGCTATAATTCAGTTTCTGGAACAATATAAATCAATGTACCACAGTGCACTTTGTAGCAGAGCCCTGCCAAGGTAATAAGTTTTTTTTTTATATATTATATGGCACCTTGTAATTCTAAGCTAACGTATCGTCGTCTTTAAATTTATCTTACAGAATTTACAGATGTTACCAAACCAAGTGTAAGTAAATATGAACCAGCTTTTCCCACTGCAATGGACGAGTTTACTTCTCTGAGGCAGTAAACAATGACGCAGGTGTCACTGTAAGAGAACTGTTTATGTTTTCAATATATTGTCTGTCGTCCACCTCTGTTGTGTCGTTGTTCACATATGGATATCAAAAAATTCAGCTACGTAGATTTGTTTAACGTGTTTACAGTCTGGTTTTTGTTAACATTAACAATTTTGCTTTAAATTTTGTTTGTGATAGAAAATATACAGCACTGCATATTTTAATTAAGCTAAGCCTAACGACGTACAAGTCGAGGTACTCTGCTTTAATATTAATTGTTAGGACTATTAAATGTTATATATTGATATGACATATACCGTAGAATAGGTCTTTAGTTACTTAATTAAAAGAAACCGCTAGTTTAGAAAAAAATCATCTGTGACATTTAATATCCGTCCTTTTTGAGAATGATACAACACGATACAGAACAATTTAGGATATTTTACGTATGACGAACTTTTTATACAGGGTGTATCAAAAGTAAACCCTTGCGATATTTGTAGCGTACGAACCCACGCCTTGTAACAGGGACTTAGGTTGAATTTGTTCAAGAGCGGTTTAATATATTTTATATATACAGTGACCCAAGTTGTGCATTTATTTATTCCATACATAGCTTTTTATAAGTCGAAGTTTTTAACTGTCGCTCACAATATAGGTATTACTATTTTATAAATTTAGAGCTACAGTAACTGCGAGTCATCCGCTTATGTTCAAAAGTCATTTCCAAAATGAAGAATGAAAGTTTTTAAACGTTGGTGATAATACCTGTAAGTGGAGCTGCATGGTTTTATTGAAAAGGTACAAATATAACTACTTCAATAGGTTCTAGACATACACATTAATACTTATAAGTTTCATGAAAACTGAATTAGGCAAGATTATCTATAGGAAGATGAATGTCACCTGTCAGAAAAAACTAATTAGTCACGTTTATAATGGATGATGTAGGTTCTGCTAGTTAATTAGACAACCGCTGGTTTGGACTAGTCTTGAGTCATGGTATAATAGAGTGATGTCTATTAGGAAGATGAATGTCACCTGTCAGAAACTGAATTAGCCACGTTTATATTGGATGATGTAGGTCTGGTAGTTAATTAGACAACCGCTACTTTGGACTAGTCTTGAGTCCATGTATATAGAGATATGTCTATAGGAAGAAGAATATACCTGTTAGGTGTAGTAGTTAAACAATTTAAAATAATGTATCACAGGTATAAAAAGGGAGTACATTTCAATGTGTTAAATTTTGTACCATTAATTACTTACGGTTTAACACGTATTTTTGGTTAGTGCGCCACCGAAGTAATCAACGAATATTATGCAGTAATTAACTAAAATTTAAACCATAATTAACTAGAATTAAACTCATTTGTAATCCCTTTTGGTGTAAATTGCAAGGTTTCAAATAAATTTATGTCCTCATTAGAAGCAAAATTGTTTTTTTTCGAAAGAATTCACTTATTAATGTTTTTTTTTTTTTATTTACATGATTTTTCTAAGAATTAGCTAACTTTTTACAGGGAAAAATGAGGTATTGCAGTCACCTTCGTAGAGAATGAAATGTGGCATATAATTGTATTATATTATAACGACTTGGATTGTATATTGGATATATATTACATATTTAAAAGTCTATATGAACTATTACTAAGCGTTCCTCAGGGAAAGTTATTTTATTCTTAAGCGTTACTCAAATAGAACTCCTTCTATTCGATACTCGTTTCGATGCCATTCGACGAGCTCGTTTCGTACCTTCCACATATAAAGTTCTTGTGGCACGTCACAGGGACACCGGCAGGCCTGTCGGTTGCTCCACGGAGCCGTACAATATAGTACAGGATATTCTATTTAATGTAGATTTTTCATGACTTTGGAAATTGGCTTTAATTTAAAAAAACAAAACTTTTATTTCTATAACTTTAAAAACGAACTAAAATTGTTGCAATAATCTGGGGAGTTTTTAGAATTAATGTAAACAGTCTTCTTTTTATATCCCTATTTTAAAACAATATTCTTTTAAGTAATCAATATTATTACTTGAAAAAAACAGCAAATATTTAAAACAATATGTATACATGACAAGAGTTTGAATATTTGTGTACAAAATTATTTTCACTGGCTTAAAAATACATCAGGTTAGGACATCAATTAACGTAGTAGCTAAAATTGTTACATTGTAAAATTAAAATCAGTGCTGTATAATAAAGTTTAAACATACTAGCTTAAATTTCAAATGCTAGCCTTGTTGCCACGGAATTAATTATACATCTCCTCATATTCGTATCGTTTCTCTGCAGACTTTTATTAAGCTCAGACTAAATGATCTGATTTACATAATATGGTAGTTTTGACAATTTTTCCAAACGAATTTTAAAACCAAATTATTCTGTTACTACTCCTCCATCCATCCTTCGAACTGCTAAAGCACAAATCATTTTCTTTCCAGTCTTTCGAGTATTAACTCAGACTAAATGTAATCTTTAATTTGTGGTAATTAAACTAGTAAAAATAATGAACTAACTCCAAGTCCATACAGCCCGGTTTCGTTGAACTCATCACAGCGCTGTTTGTGGACTAACTCCAAGTCCATACAGCACCCGGTCCGTTGAACTCGTCACACACCGCTATTTGTGGACTAACTCCAAGTCCCACACACAGCCCGGTTCGTTGAACTTGTCACACCGCTATTTGTGGACTAACTCCAAGTCCATACAGTTTCGGTCCGTTGAACTTGTCACAAGCACATGACCGTCCCACACACCGCTATTGTGGACAAACTCCAAGTCCACACAGCCCGGTTCGTTGAACTTGTCACACCGCTCCGCTATTTGTGGACTAACTCCAAGTCCACACAGCCCGGTTCGTTGAACTTGTCACAAATTACTACCCGCTATTTGTGGACTAACTCCAAGTCCATACAGCCCGGTCCGTTGAACTTGTCACACAAAACACCGCTATTTGTGGACTAACTCCAAGTCCATACAGCCCGGTTCGTTGAACTTGTCACAACACCGCTATTTGTGGACTAACTCCAAGTCCACACAGCCCGGTTTCGTTGAACTTGCCACACCGCTATTTTGAGTGGACTAACTCCAAGTCCATACAGCCCGGTCCGTTTTGAACTCAAGTCACACCGCTATTTGCTCCACAGCGAGCCGTGGCTGTCGGTCCAGACGTACGGCTTTATACAAGATGTGTTGTTCGGCCACAAATCGGTCAGGTTCATTCTGATACGAACTAGGCAAAAAGTTTTATTTTCAAAAACCGTATCCATGGAACATTTTCTCAAAATATTTGCAATTATTTAAAATTGTGTTGATTCGTTGCGTTATAATGTCACACAGCATGTCCCATAATGTCCGTTCAGTCGTTCTTTCGCTTTTTACTGGCCGATTGTGAATAGAACCGTAAACAATAATACTTTTACTTTACTTAATACGAGGGGAGGAGTTTGGCTAGATGCTATAAAATGGGTAGAAATTAACGCTTAGTCATCTAAAATAAGTTGTTACTAATAATGAAATTATATTAAAAACGAGTTAGTGAGTTTGATTTTTAGTAATTCCTTTAAAAACATAAATACCTTTTGCTAGATACTTTGATCCTCCTGATAATATCGGCAAGATGAAAATTTAAAATTATTATCTATTAATAAAATGAGTAAAAAAAAGTAAAATTTTACTGCCAACAAGTGCACAAGCGTGAATAAAGTATAAGCCCAACTGGTATGCTAACACGGTACACATTGCACTCTGATAATTTTGAATCAAATTAGTTTTTCCTGTTTTGAACAATAAATTAGCTAAAGTACAAAAGTATGTCCATATACCAATTCCATGCCAAGAATTGTGTCCTCATTTATGGACACGTGAAGAGTAGAAACTGTCAGTTTGAAGCAATTCATTATTTTTCTTATCCCCTGGCGTTTACAGTTCCTGAAGAGCTTCTGACGCCCTTTCAACCGCTCACTTCACACCTCTCATCTTACTCTGAGCATTCTTCACAACGGAATAAATTATACATTTTTGTGGTGGTAAACACACACACACACATACACACAATCAGGTGCCACATATTTGCTTGCATGTACCAGAAACAAATTGCTAATACCAACCAGTGTACTGTATGCGTTAGGTGTTTCAGATTCCTATTAACTAAACTTATTAAATTAGATGAATTCATCGACAATAAGAAGTAACTTGTCACTTTGTTATGTCGATGTGGTAAATTCTCACACTTTAATATATAGATATAGATAAGAGTGTAGTAAAAACATTTACAACATTCTTTAGAATAATATTCATTACTATTTTTATATTGTTTATTATTCAATACGTTTTTTGGTTGTTGAAGAAAAATGATATAACATACAACATTTGTTTTATAAGATATTTTATCTGCTGTCAACTTTGTGTATCAAAATCTAAGAATTTCACACGAAAATTAACACATAAAAACATGATGGCAATATGTTCCCTGCTGGTGTTGGTCTAAAATGTATGTTTGGTATGTCTATTGTTTGTTACTTCATTTTCTTTATGAACTTTTTAATTACACTTTCAAATAATAAAACGCAAGAACAATATAGTTTGCTCTGTTGTTAAAAATAGAATCTATAAAGATTTTCTTTAGTTCCGTGGTTTATGTGACATGTTACAGACATCATAGAAATTTACATAAAAATCAACAGGTAGTACTATAAGTAACTCCGCTAAATGCAACACATTCAGACCATCAAATTTCAAACATATTTTTAAACTTTTAATAAAACAAGATGTTGGAAAATGTTATTTTGTATTCACGTACTGTACTGAAGAGAAAAAAGAAATTATCACTTAAACGTGAATATTGTTATTATTATATTCGGTACGAAATGTAAAAAACGCCTTCTCGATGAAAATTAAAGTTATTTGTGGATAACATGACATAAAATCAACGGAATATGAAGTAAATCATCGAAGAGAAACGGATAACCTACACTTAGAGAAAATCGATGAAATCCTACTTAGCTGTATGGTACAGAAATAACTTCATGATGAGGTCTTAGTTTATTTGTGACGATGAGAAATAACTTGAAATTTAATAAGCAGAACACAATGCAAACAAACAAATTATGATTAACGGGTAAGTTACGTGCTTACTCATGATTGGGGCCCTTTAATCTGTGATAAATATTTAAAGATGAGATATGAGTATTAGGTAAGATTACTTGCAATTTTGGTAATCCTGAATTAATACGAGTATATCATTGAAAATAGTACTTTAACTGTTATAGTTTGTACAAAACTGTTGTCAGGTATCTAATGAATGAATGAAAATAGTTAATAGCAAACAATGCCAATTTCAAATCATCATTCAAGTATTATTTAAAATCACCTTGAAATTCAATCGTAATTTTTGAGAGAACGTTTTAAGCATATGAGTAAGAAATTGATATTAACAAAAACATTTATACCAATAACATTCGAAAGAACATAATGTATTATCAAATGAAAATGTCATGAATAAATAAGCATTTTATTCACAGTTGCATGATTCAAATATTCATATTAATATTTTTGAACATTGCCAACTGCTGTTGCAATTAGAGTTTAGAGTATATATAATTCTATACTGATTAACGATCTTCTTAAAAACTAAAAACAAAGAGAAAATGTCTATATCGTGGGCATTTACATATGTTTATTTTGTTCATAGCTGTGAAAAATCTTACGAGTTAAGTAACATTTCTGTTTGTATAAAAATATCTAAATATTTTCCAAAAGTTGATAAATTAAACTTACATTTCCCCGAATTTAAAAATAAGTTATAAATATGTAGTTTTATTTTATTTACGTTACAATTATTCTTATAATTCTACTGAGATACATTACTGAAGTGTGTGAGGACTCGTCCCTAACACGTGTCATAAATACAGAGAAATATGACGTCACAGCAGCTAGCTGTCACGTCACTGTGAGGCGGTGTGTCTTAAATATTTATCTCATTCTCTTCCCAGTCTCAATAAGAGCTTACATTTACTAGGTTTGCTCCATTCTGTTTCACTTGCATACAGTCACTAATTTGTTTTGATAAAACAGGGAAGTAAATGTAGCATATAATTAAAAATACGTCATTGTAACATTCTAAATGTTTTTATGAAACGTACAACTTACATGGTGACGTAATTATTAATAATTGATAGTATTTTTAAAGGTCCGAAGTTTTAATAGTTTTACACAATTTTACAATATATAAATAACTCAAATGAAAACACTAGGATTGTATTTTTTACAATGGATTAGTACATAGAAAACATTAAAAATCCTTGTACGAAAATTAAATATGAAAGTCCTCCGTGATCGGAGATACAAAAGAATGCACTTGGAATCCAACCCGAATTGATACCTGTGTGATTGTATTGACTAATTGATATAACCTCCCTCGCCCCTCCTGAGAGCATAATTGCTACATCCAAAACGTGGTTACATCCCAACCACCGTCTTGCCGTAAGTATAATTATTTAGAGCATATCTTCTACTCTCACCAATATTTAAAGCATAATTGTTTAGAGCCGATCTCATCCGTGGTGGAAAATATCCCCACAATTATCATGTAGTATAATTTTTATGACAATACAATTTTTCCAGACCCGGGAACCACAATCTTTATGATCATATATTTCCATTCTTACCCTTGCTGGAAAAACTGTTGATTAGGATGTTATCTCCAACCCTGACCATTGTGCAGGACACACTCCCTCCTTGTCAAGGTAGTAGTTGCTTAGGAAGTTACCTCCCACCCGAAACTTTGATGAGAACATAATGTTTACAGCCTAACCTTTCATTATCACCTTTATTTCCTGAAAAAGTAACTACTTGGAGGATTACCTCCATCTTCACGCCTACTGTAATTGCGTAAAATATCTGCAATCGAACTCCCACCCTCTCCCATACTGAGAGAAAAACTTGTTACTGGATAATGTTCAACACTCACTTCTGCCGAAAAATTAGTATTTTCAGCATAACTGTCTTCCATTCCATATGTTGAGAGCATAATTGGTTAGGTTATATCCTTCAAACTTAACTCAAGCATCGTCCGAATATGCCATTGCTGTAATACCGAGTGTGACAGGAAATTGTTTCCAAACATTACTACTAACCGATATTGACTACACATTAAAACGGTAAACCAAGTGATATACATATTAAACGTCTAAGAAACTCTATATATTTATTATTTTTATACTTGCAAATTGTCCATATTTACTAGGTGACATCAAATATTTGTTGGTTTATCCTTGTACTAGTAGTAGTAGCACCACGTACTACCCACAGAATCACACACACAATTTAATTAAAAAAACACGGACTCGATGAACATATTGTTTTTTAAATAGCATTCCAAATAATCATGATGTAAGTGACAAGGTAAGTCACTGAGATAATGTATTCGAATCTGGTGATCTATTTTAGTTTTAAGTTTAAAAATGGGAACTGAAGTCAGAGAGAGAAAACTGTTTTTTATAAGTAAGTAGCTCTGAAGTTTCTGGAATTTTTTTAAATATTTCATAAATATATAACTAAATATCTACATCGAGTTCAGTAACAATTAAACCATCCGGCCAGTGTGAAAAATCCTAAGTCTAAAGGGTAGAGTAAATATCGAAGTCCTTAGATTTCAATTAAAACATTTAAGATGTGATAAATGATGGCATTTTACTGCGGTTGATTAAATCCCAATAAAAACATACACAGAGATAGTAAAGCTACTGATTTTTAAACATGACATTTTTTAAAGTGTAACTGACAGATGAATAACAACAAACATGTACTATCACATGTTTAAATGTGTATCAATTGTTACACTTATTATTCTTGCCTTTGATAGGTAATTAAAACATATTTTCATATCTGCTAATCAAGCCAAATCCATAAATATATTGGATCATACAGTGTTTAGGTAGTTTTCAAGACCACTAGGATGTAGCCTGGAGGGATTTTCATAATTATTAGCGTAGCTCTATGTATTAACTAGCTACTCTAAGAATGCCAATGTTCGTAAAATCTCAGTACATTTAGTCCATTTATTTTACGTGATTGAGAAACACATATACAGACAAACAACATTACATTTCAATGTAATAGAATAGATTTAGTAAATTTATAAAAATGCTACTTGTAAAACTGGTTTCTATACAAGGTTATTAAGTTTCATATTTTATTTTCTCAGAATTCTTAAGTAAATAGAATAACATAATTTTCTCACCTAACTTAATTTTGTAATGCATTAGAATTAAGTCTTAAGTTAACAGGCTTAAATCCATACAGGTTTCTGCAGTATATTTGAATTGCAAATATTCATACAAACTCAGGGGTAAACAATAAACCTTAACATGAGGTAGAGAATGACAATATTATACAATTTTCTTGGTGTGAACGTTGTTATTGCAATAATCTTCTGCATAATCTAATTATTTATTTATTACGATATAAAAGTCTTAGAATATAAAAATTGATTATAAATTCGATTGAAATCTTATACTCACAAATAATTATAATAATACTATCATATTATGTTTGAAGTAACTCAGCAGAAAGAGTATCAAATTGTAATACGAATAAATTCATAATAACGGAAACAGTGACGGGATGGTGAGGAAGATCCAACCACTTGTAGAGAATGAAAGAGTGGGAGAAAATATTAACGAGATATTTGGTTATGTAAAAAATTGATATAGGTCGGTAATTTAAAGGTCATATGTATGTCAATACTGCATAATTTCAGAAAATCTTTTGAGAATCGTAGAATATAAAACATAGTTACTGTTATATTGTGTTTGTTATTTAATTGTCCCACAGTGTGTCTGCTGGGGAAAACCGAACTAGTTTTTTCGTCTTGGTATCGAAACGATCCAAGGAGTCCGTCAATCTAGTGCGTTGTCTCTTAATTGTCAATTTTATGAAGTAACTGGAAGGTGATATGGAGCTTCAACTCAACAGTCATATTAACCTCATGTAAATTTTAGTAAAAAACTTGTTATAAATGTATAACATCTAGAGATTTGGATACTACAACTCTCAGTCACATTATAAATCTATCTAAAGTTAAAAGTCTTGCAGCAAAAATCAATCTCTGAAGAAAGTTAGAGGCGATAATAAAAAGTAGTGAAACAGGACTTTGCTGTGAATCGCAACTCAAAAGATATCGATGAGTTTCATCAGTGTAACTTCTTAGACCTGGTAGGGTCAGAATAAATATAAAAATTAGTAGTTTTTTAAGTTACTTTTTGGTTAATACATTGGTATTGTGTTGTATCTATTACTTGTTACTATATTTAATTAGCCTAGAGTACAATGTCATTGTTATTTATTGCATTTATTAATAATTATTACATTTTAACTCAAAGTTTGACTGTTTAGGGAATATAAATCTGCGTTCAATGTTATTAATTTACAATAAAGATTTAAAATTGGAAGACGAAGGTATTGTAATATTATTATTAGTCTATTATATTACAGAATATTCTTTTGACTGTATCTTTATAGCGGAGGGCTTGCTTATCCCCCATTACGACATATTCGTGACTGACATGAAGCCTTTTATGCATTCATGAGTGATACTCGAAAAATAAACGTAACAGTAAGATGCGTTATGAATGAAAGTACTAAATATGATGAAATAAAATATATTTAAAGCAAATGAAAATAGCATAATAGATAATCAAAAAGGTATTGTGTAGATATTTAGGAGGTATTTGGAGCAATTACTGTACTTATTAGGACGTGAGCAACAATATCAAAATACATAAAACCTTACAAAACGATCCTCTCTTTATTTACTACGAATAACGGTTTATGTTTTATTTTAATCTCACTGGTACTACTCTGAATCATAGTATGAGCTAGCGCAAAATAAATTGTGCCTTAAAGATTGTATTGCTATAGATATACATGTTAGCATGTTCAAGTATGTTGTATAGCATTGTTTGGATTCACCTGAAAGCGACAGCGACACTCCGGCCCTGTACTGATCGACGGCCAGTATATTGAAAACGTAAAACTGTCACAGAAACACCTGCGGCATTTGTTTACTGCCTCGGAGGATTAAACTCATATAGAAGATTTAATCAAAATTTTTTGGTTTAGAAGGATTTTAAGCTTTTTCAATTAGTTGCGGAAACACGCAGAGTGTACAGCTGAGTTCAATAAAACATCCGGACAAAATTACTACAAGCTTGTATATTTTAGCAACTAAAAATGTAAGCAAAAAATTAGTATTAATTTGCTTTAAGTTCTTCATTGCAGCTTCTAGAAATATCAGATGAGACATATAACAGATAAATAAATTATAATCCAACCGTAATAAAGCCAAAACTGGTCAAAGAAAAATATCATCTTTATCAGATACTTATTTGGCCAAATTATCTAATCTCATTTTTGCCTTATAAGGAAGGAATTCTCTGTGATTTTCCTTCTATTATAGATTATCACCGGTTGTAAACCTAATCCGATGAGGTAAGAATGCTTTTGTTGAAGCTAGACACTCTTTTAGTGCAGTGACATGGCGGGTAGGTATGTAGCACACCTCAGCTAAAAGGGCGGTCTTTCGATTTTGTGACATTATCTCATCTCATCGTGGAAGGTCTGATAAGGTCGTCCTATAGCCACAAACCGAAAGATCTTGAGTTTTGGAGACATACTACTCTGAGGATTTCTACATCACAAACTTTTCAGAAATTGGCCAGAAATATCCGTGGTGCCAATGGTTCTACGTAAAATCTAATTTAAGAAGTAGGATACCTGGTACCCACGACTTATCAGAGATTATCAAAGATTCTTTCCGTTCGCTCATGAACATGGAATATGTTGTAAGATTGGAAGCGTGTGCTTTCTTCACAGACCAGAGTAAAACTGTTTGTTCCTGATGGGTGTCAACGTGAGTGACGACATGGATAAAAATGACTTTCTGAACCCTGCATATATCAGCAAGAGAACCATAAGGGATGGGTTGATTATGTTAGGGTGTATGAATGAATTATGTCTTTGCAAAACACCGTTAATACTCCACGGATATCACATAGTTTATGTACGCTATAGTAGTTCATAATTTTGAAATATATCGACATTAAATCTCTTCAAGACTTGGTATAATTTGATAATATATAAAATGTGTGTCTATTATCGTCATACAGTCAACAAATGATCTGCTACTTATAATGAGGGAATAAATATTTAGATTTCTGTTTATTTAGTGACAAATTGTTAGAACAGAACACCATGCTAATGAGATCCTAAATTAAATTGACGCTCTTTGAAGATGGAACGGCAGACGGCTTTTGGCTTAAGAGGGAACGCAATCAGCTACCGGCCGCGCCTCTAAAGGTCCTATTTAAGGTAGATTTGGTAGGAATCTACCTTATTGCAATTACTGTCACGACGGAATTGTGAATAACAACAACAAAATTTTCCGCTCATACAGCTTGTGAATACAATAATTGTCCTAATTTTGATTGACCTAGGCTAAACTTGGCACGGAAGCAGTAGTTGTACTCGGCTTGGATGAGGTTGTTAACAGGTCTCGTGAGATTTCTGGATGGTGGATGTAAAAGGTTTTAAGTATTATACAACGTTACGGGAATAATTGTGAAAATTATAGCAACCGTATGGTTTTAGTAGATTCAGAGTAAAATTAGTGCAAAAACAGTATTGGTACATAGTTTTGGATGAGTTCGGTAGCCAATAAAACGTTTCAAGATGGACATTATTCGCATTTGTAAAAACCTTTTCCCTTCTTTATTTCAGAAACAAGTCAAAAAACAAAAACTCACAATTTAGGTTGTTAATACTGTATAATTATAAAGTTGATAATTTTTGTCACCCTTTAAGACAAAAATTTTTATAAACATATACATTTATTTGTAAAGACGTAAACTTGCTTTATTAAGTTACAATTATTGCTGTAAGCATATTCACTTATAACAGCATAAATGTGTAATAGCGTTCCGTATGACGACCAACGTTTTAAACCAGTTATTGAAAAATAAATAAAAAAAATTATGGTTGCCTGTAAAGTCGGTTTTACGGGCGAAGATTTTACGTGACAACGTCTTTTTCTCGGTAGAATATTTATTGATATGAATATTATTAAATTGCACAATAGGAACAAGGAATTGAATGAAAATAAGAATTGCACAAATTTTAACTATAGAAATATATTTTTGTTTACTAAAACATTGTACATAATTTGAAATTAATTAAAATTTGTTATTGTAAATGGTAAAGTTGAATAAAACATTTACTAAAATTGGAATTTGAAATTCTTGCTAAAACACAGTTAAATTCTAACTTCGCGCGTGGTGATTTGTCGGTTTAGTTCGTTTGTTTGGTCGCACTGTTATGACAGGTTAGAGGTTATAATTTGTTATTTTAAATGTTTTGACTAGCAATACGCGCTGTTTCTTCTCAATCGACTGAATTACGATTGATTGCAGAGTGATTTAAACTAATAATTTACTTAACACTAATCAACATTTGTCAATAGTATGACATAACCTATAAACTCAGTTTCTCAACTTTTGTGTCAATCTAACAATTAATCAATCAATCATAGTTTACGATAATGAAATATCAGTGTACAATTATTTACCTTTATTGTTGTAGTTGTTGTAAATGACGAATCTAAGCACTCCACATTTTCACGAATAAACATAGTTATCTGCTTTATCCCGTGCGGCGGACCCACAGTTAACTGCTTTAATCCCGTGCGGATCCCGTGCGGCGGACCCACTGGACGGGCATCGTAACGTTTACCGGGCGTTACACTTTTTTCATGAGTGACTCCGAGCCGCAACCTAATTTAAGACGTTGTCACGTCAAAAATAAATTGTGTTTAAAACTGCTTGAAAATTTCAAAATTTCAAGGAAAGTTCTACTATTATGCCATACACAAGTCTAAACAAACTTTGAGACATCTTGACAAGTTGAAAACTTCAAAAATCGACAAAGTTCGCAATCTCCGGGCGTGGACCGGAGGTTCCAGCCTCTGTCTGCCGCACTTCCGAGCCCCGACAACTTTACTGTAGCGGCTTTAGTATAAATATATTTTTGTTGTATGATTTGCTATGTAAAAAATAAAGAAATGTATTAATATTCCGTATAACTTTTGTCGATATAAAAATTCCTTCCCGATATATAAAGCTAAAGTTCTGGCCAATCGTGTTGTAGTTGGTTCAAAAATTAAACCCCTTCTTTGTTTTTCTCCACAAAGTACCACAATATTTTATTCCGATGTCTTTTTCCTTAGGACATGGTATTTAGTCAGAAAATAAAATACTATAGCCGAAGTTATCCATGATAAGTGGATAATTATTATAAAATTACACTATTATACTATACACATCGTAATGGAGCTGTAAGTATTGGAGACATTCGTTAATGATTTTGGGCATTTATTATATTATAATATATAGAAAGAGAGTAAATTTATTCAAAAATGTTTTAATTATTAAAAAACTAAAAACCAGATTAGAAATTAATAGAGAACTTTTATTATTAGCTACATTTTATGATAGCTAGTTAAGGTCGACGAAACGATTACATTTTTAGTTAATATTTGTCATTGGTATTTTAATCAGTAATGGTAAATATTATTTGACATAATAAAATTTCATCCAGCAATATATAACTTACATCGTTACTTATTTTTAGCCTCCAACTGTATTAAATGCAGCTGGATGAAATAAGTCTTAATTTAAAATATATAGCTCTAACAATATAATTTACATTATTTCCATGGTAATAAAAATATTATTCATCCAAATATAATTCTAACGTTAACACACCACAGAACTTAGGCTAGCTCAATTTAAAGAGATTTTTACACAACTAGTCACGGCAAATTTAAATTTATACTAATTATCAGAGGAAAAGACTCAACGTTGATAATTTGACTGAGTTTGATTGCTATGCCCTACATGAGCAGATACCGGCATTCTACGTGGAAAACTCTGTCATGTTTGATTGCTGTGGCCTAGATGACCAAATACAACCAGTGTCAAAATTCGACGTAGATAAATCTACAGTACAGACTGCTGTGCCCTAGATGATCAGATACCAGCAGTGTCCAAATTCGACGTAGATAAATCTACAGTACGGACTGCTGTGCCCTAGATGATCAGATACCAGCAGTATCCAAATTCGACGTAGATAAATCTACAGTACAGACTGGCTGTCCCCTAGATGATCAGATACCAGCAGTGTCCAAATTTGACGTAGATAAATCTACAGTACAGACTGCTGTGCCCTAGATGATCACATACCAGCAGTGTCCAAATTCGACGTAGATAAATGTACAGTACAGACTGCTGTGCCCTAGATGATCAGATACCAGCAGTGTCCAAATTCGACGTAGATAAATCTACAGTACAGACTGCTGTGCCCTAGATGATCAGATACAGCAGTGTCAAAATTCGACGTAGAGAAATCTACAGTACAGACTGCTGTGCCCTAGATGATCAGATACCAGCAGTGGCAAAATTCGACGTAGATAAATGTACAGTACAGACTGCTGTGCCCTAGATGATCAGATACCAGCAGTGTCCAAATTCGACGTAGATAAATCTACAGTACAGACTACTGTGCCCTAGATGATCAGATACCAGCAGTGTCCAAATTCGAAGGAAGATAAATCTACAGTACAGTCTGTTGTGCCCTAGATGATCAGATACCAGCAGTGTCCAAATTCGACGTAGATAAATCTACAGTACAGTCTGCTGTGCGTTAGATGACCATACGCTAGATACCAGCAGTGTCCAAATTATACTTACTTAAATCTGCCGTGTTAACTTCAGTGCCTAGCATACCAGATACCAGGGCTGTCGAAATTAACCGTAAATAAATCTCTCTCTTGTCTACAAAAGATCACTGGTTTTAATTATAAAATTACTGAATTAAGGAATTGTAGAATAAACTAATAAACGTTTAACTTAATAACCATTGTTAAACACTATATTAAAGTTAAACATGCAAATAAATCGAAATTAGTTGGAATATCTGGTCGTGGGTCAATCTCTAAAATAAGCATGAAAAGGAGGGATGGATTTATATAAAAATAATTTGATATTTAAGTTTTGAGCACATGGATTTTGGTTAATAGCCAATAATAGATTTAGGTAAAACTTTTAAACCATAATAGTCCTATAATTTCTTTTGTTGGTCTTTTTTTGTATAGAACTCCAATTACTTTCGTTGTGAAACTGAAGAAAATTATATTGTGGCAGAAGTTTCATATCTTGTTTCAATCATTTGTAAGGGTTATTAAGCTATTACTTGATAGCTGAATGTAAAAAACATGGCAGTGATTGCAATAAAGCTGTTAAATTTGCATTGCCGTTGATCACTAAGAAAATCAACTTATAACACACATATATAGTAAACATGTGTGACGATAACAAAATGTAAAAATACGAAACATCTTTCAAATCTAGTAATTACAAATGTATATAATATTATTATAAATTTAGAGAAAGGCACTCCTAAACAACAACAACAAAAAAACACACTTCTGAATTAGATAAGCCATTAAATAACTTTTTTCAAAATGGATGATTGTTTTGTAATAATTAAATGGTCCAGAAAAAGGGAGCTCTGGGCATCTCCAGAATTTGAATCAGGCCGGTGGTGGGTGTCCCGCATATTGTACTTTCATGGCCTATAATAACAACGCTAGCTCCTTACATAAAGATCACGTATAATTTGACAAAATTGTATGTATTATAAAATAAAAACTGATTTTAAATGCTCCCTAGGTTTTAGGCACGTAGCAAGAAGAGATTATCGAAATAGTAATTCAAACAGTCCGAACTATACTAACTTAAGTAAATGTATATGGTGGTAATATCTTCGCAACTAGTACAAGTGGCAAGACGATAAAGGTAGGGATACACGATTATTGTTACAACTTCGATAATAAATTTATTAATTTGAGTTGAAAATGTATTTTTATATTTTAGATTAAATTAATTGGGATATAGTCATACATTCAAGTTTAAACAACATAAAATATTTTTAGCAGCAATGTGATGTTACTAAGGCACTAATAATAATTTAGATTGAATTTAGATTTAAAATAAGTATATACTTATACTTATTTTAAACAAGACTCCACTACTCCACTCCAGTACTCTACTGAGACTGGAATTAGGTTACAAGGAATAGAAATGTTTAACTAAAGTAAGCTTACAAGACCGAGTTTGTATTGTGCAAATAGGTAAAGTTTACTATGGCGTGTGAAATATAGTTAATTTGAATCGGAACTGCTTATTCATGTACCAAACCTGAAATGACAGCAAGTGGTACATCTTTTTACTTCTTAATGTATTAATGTTTCCTTGTGAAATAAAATGTGCCTTAAACAACTGGTGTTCAAATTCAAATTTATATTACATTATAAGTGTTATCACTAAGAGGATTCAAATGCGTTACTTTTGTTCCCACTGAGTTAAACTTTAGGTTTTTAAACATTTTACGCTTTTAGCATTTAGGATTTAAACATTAGGTTTTAAACATGTTGTTTTTGTTGTAATATCTACATATTTTTCAATAGTTGATAAACTGCAGTTACAAAATTTCCTGGATATAAAAATAAGCTATAAATAAGCAGTTACTTTTTAGTTGTAGAAGATAGGTTACAATTATCGTCACACATAAGTTATAATTCTACTGAGATACATTTCTGTAGTGTATGTGAGGACTTGTCCCTAACACGTGTCATAAATACAGAGAAATATGACGTCACAGCAGCTAGCTGTCACGTCACTCTAAAAATATTTATCCTCTTCTTACTTGCCAGAATAAGAGCATTCGTTTACAAGGTTCACTCCATTCTGCTCACATTCATGCAGTCATTAATTGTTTTGATACGAGGCTCCTCCTCCCTTAAATGAAGTCAAATTAAAATACATAATTGCCACATTTTACATTCTGTGACGAGAAGTACAATATACATGGTGAGGTAGTTAATAATAAGTTATCGTATTTTAAAAGTAAGACTTGTTTACATAATTATGAAAAATGAGAAAGAATAAAAGCATATGTTCTGTATTTTTTATGCAATGAATTAGTTTTACGAAAACTGTATAAGCCTTTTTTCGAATATTATATGTTAAAAGCTTTTTTAGGAGATACAGAAGGGATACATATGGAATCCAACCCGTATTGTTTACTAATTGATATAACGCCAATCCTCCAATTGACAGTATAACTGCTAAGGAGATTACCTCCAAAACCTCAGACTTACCGGAGATACAAAGGATGCAAAGTAAATCCAACCCACATTGATACCGGAGTGATTGTATTGACAAATTGATATAACCATCTTGACCCCTCCAGAGAACAAGATTGCTAACCTTATAACCTCAGACTTTTACAGAAAAAGAATGGGATGCAAATGGAACCCAACCTGCATTGTTACGTATGGTGTGATTGTATTGATTAATTGGTATAACCTTCCTCCCCCTAGCTGAGTACATATTTACTAAGGGGATTAGCTCCCAATCTCAGACTTGCAGGAGTAAAAACGGATGTACATGGAATCCAACCTGAAATGTTACTAGCGTAATTAATTGTATTGTCTAATTTATATAACCTCCCTCACCCCTCCTGAGAGCATAATATTGCTAAGGGATTGCATTCAAACTACCGTATTTAAGTAAACATAACTATTTTGGGTTTGTATTTTCAATCTCAACAGTATTTAGACAATAATTTTTACGAGCCGCTCTCACCTTTGGTGAGAAACCTCCACCATTAATTCTGTGGGAGAATAATTGTTATCATCACAACTAAATTACTCCTAACCGAAAGCATTGTTAAACATATATTTCCATTCTCAACCTTGCTGAGACAATATTGCTTAGGAAGTTAGCTCCCACCCTTCTTTAGTTGAGAACATAATGTTTACAAACTCAGGCGTAAATAAATTACTTTCACATGAGGCAGTGAACGAGCGTATTATAACGTTTGTTTGGCGTAAACGTTTTATTTTACAAATTATTTAGTAAATTAATTATGTATTATGATATAAGAATGTTTTATTGAAATATGCATTGATAAGAAACTGTTTTGAAATGTTGTGTGCACAATAATTATAAACAATGCTTTCATATTATGTTGAAGTAAACCAGTAAAGAGTATCATATTGTAATATTAATTAAGTACTAAGGTCGGATACAGTGACGTTACGGTGAGAAAGATCCAACCACTTGTAGATAATGAAAGAGTGGAGGGAAATGTTAACAATATATTAGGTTATTTAAATAATTTTATGGACATCGATTGGTACTTTAAATGTCATATGTCTGTATATAAAAAGCTCTCATATACGTGCTTTTGTTATTCACTGATAAACTTTTGATATTTGAAATACCGAGTATCATTATATGGATTTGTTCAGCCGTTCTCCAGAGTATTCTGTTGCAAACGTTGTTCTAGGATAATTCGCGAATCCAGGATAGCAGCCTGTTTGTCATTAAAACCTTATTTTTTCGATTTGCCTAAGTGTTGTATTTAATATTTAGTTCTAGTCTGGCCACAACACTTCATTCACATTAGTTTGGATTTATTGAGGTTATATTTTTTCGTATATTTGTTACTGTTTTCCTCTTTGTTTCATTTTTTAAAATTTAATATACAATATTATATAACATTTTAATATTTTTAATACATAATATTTTTAAGAAAACGCTATAAAAAGGGTATTGGAATATTTTAAATCATGAGCAAATTTCGCTAGTAGAACGTTTAAGGGATTTACTTATAATTTAGTTCATCTCAAATTGTATAAATGATGATAAACAGGTTTTTCTATCTTAATATTTGTAAAGTCGTATTGTATTGTTGTAGTTCAAATTTTCACATACGTTACACCAGTTATATGAACGTGTAACATTAAATTATTTCTTATATTTTGAAAACACTGTCTGAGCTGTTTGTAATCTCATTTTGAATATTATTAAACCATCAAAAGACTTGAACTGATTATTGTATTAAAATTAATATTAAAAATATGTGTATTTTTAAACGTAAGGAAAAACTAATACTGGCTTGAAATTGCATTAATAATTTTTAAAGGTATTTGATTATCAGTACATCGTAGTTTATTGTTTCTGAAAGATTGTCATGGTGCATATGTGGACATGTTATGTTGACGTGAAAATAATATAGCTTGATGCATTTAAAAATCCCAGTAATCTTGTGAAACCAATAAAAACAGTTTTAAAAAGTCGTAGCTCAAGCTGAGAAATAGAGAAGGTACAGTAAATACAGACTAAGAATTTGAAAAGTATAAAAGGACAAAAAAATGAAAATATGTATAGCTACAAACAGGTAGTTGGAGCAGGTAAACGCTGGCAGCAGTTGGTCTCAGTGACGTCCATAAAGGAAAGGGTGAACAAAGCTGTCGTTGGGGAGATTCTCCAAGAAGCTGAACAAAATAGAACTCGAAAAGACGAAAACGAGTGAAGTGCTGAGAACGTTTGTAAGTCTTTAGCTAATGTTCATTATAAAAAAATAGTCAAAACGTTGTTATTTCGTATATCGTTATATAACGTTATATACGTATATACAGTTGTACTGTTAGAGCCATTAACTAAGGTATACTGCAAAAAGTTTACTTGGAGTTTTTATAAGTAAAGGTTTTCCCACCCGCCATGATTTATATTTTGAACATGGCTTTCCCCACCTCATAACATAAGCCAAACTACTTTCCAGAAATTTACGAGGAAAATTTTCAGTATAGTACTAATAAGGGAGTTGCTTATCCTCTCACTTTCTATGTCTTTGAGGTCTTGTGTATAGGAATTGTAATAGTAATTGCAAACATGTATATACAATTCCTGGATACATACAGTAATAAGACTATCATGATATAACATCTCAAAGACACCGAAAGTGAGAGGATATGTAACCCTTCTGTTTGTACGATACTAAACATTTTCATCGGCAATTTCTGGAAAATAGTTTGGTTTATGTTTTGAGGTGGGGAAAGCCATGTCCAAAATGAAAGAACGGAGGTGGGAAAACTTTTACGCATTAACAACTCCAAACACACTGTTTGCAGTATATCGTAATGTATGGTTTTTACAGTTCGAAGTTTTTTTGTTTCAACTGTAAGATTTACTTCTTAATGTCTGTATTATTACAGAAATTGCTTGGCGCTTGGAAATAATTCTTTATTGGCAGTTAGTGTATATATTAAGCGTAAACACACAGTTTTTTATTTTTAAACTAGAAAACTCAGAAGAAAAATTTGCATTAGCTTCCTCATTAGTTCTATAGGTTTTTGTATGCAAACAAAACCCAACGCCAGAGTCCGTAGAACACTATGATTTCCTATAATCAGTAATAACCATACAATCACGAAACCTTAGCTAATAAGTTTTCGAGGTATCAATAGGTCATAACAGAATGTTTATTAGCAGACAAGATACCACCAAAGTCAAATAGATTAAATTGATTTCGGACCTTGATATACACAAGAAGCTATGCAGTATTTTTCCAATATATTTGAGATTTTTAAATTTATAGTTTGTTTAATATCTGTTTTTTAACGAAGAAGTAAAAAAAACCCAGGTGCTGAATTGATGTATGGTTGAATGTTACCAATATGTCAAAGAAATGAGATGAATTAGCTCGAACCAATACGCTCGTGTCGTTGGCATACTGCAAAATATGTTGTTTGTTTTATAAATATAATATAGATAACAAAGGATCTTCAGAAACGTTCAAAAGTCCTTTTTGTTGTTCTTCAGATGGCAACAAGTGTAATTAATTATATTTTCATAATAGATTTTTTATTTGAACACACTGAAAGTAGATCGAAGGGTAACTTCACCCCATAATAAGTTAGTACAATTAACTAAAAATTGAAATAATTAAAAATAATAATTATACTTCTTCATGTACATACGGTAATTTTTAAAGTTAAAATGTTCCTAAAAAGATAAATAAATTGCATCAAAGAGTCTTAAATAAATTGATCATAAATATTTTTCGCATATCTCTATATAACTTAAAAAAAAATTATTAAAAGAATAAAGGTTTAAAATTTTGGAAGCCACCATTTTTCTACTCCAATCAGCAATATAGTGAAGTATTTAGACACAAATGATCACTAATTGCAATTAGTGATCACGGACCCTCACTAACGGTCCGTGGTGTCACTAACGGGTGTTAGTGGTTTAACGGTCGACGGGACCCTCAGTCCATTACAGGAAACTTCATTATCTCGCGGTACATCTGGTGAGGATATTCATCCATATGATTCATATTTGTCACAGTGTTTGGGGCAGAGAACGATATTAAGAATTCTTTTTAGTATTAAGAACTCTGTATTTTGAAAATATACTGAAATGTACCTAATCTTACAATAACATGTTGCTTATTTCAACATTACTAGAGTAACATTAGGTAGGTCAACTACTGGGGGAACACCGAGCCCACTCATAATACGTGTTTTCTTGAAAAGTCATTCATAGTCGACTACAATGTTTAGGATTAGCCTTGGCAGGATAAAATCCTGGTCCTTAAAAGTTTAAAGATTTGTGACTCAGTAAATAATTGTAACAATTTGCATTGAGGCTGCCTAATATGTTAGACTTACAACACGTCAAAGCCATGAGTTTGACAATTAAAATGTATATAACGCGATAAATTGAAATAATATAAATGGAATTATATTTATAATGGAAAATATATATTGAAACTGAAACACGGAAACACATGAGGTGCTAAATCGTACAACACAAAGATTCAAATTTACTTTCTTTTCTGTTTGATAAGAAAATTAGTTCCAATAATTATTACCCGTGTTATTTACAGAGATAAGTCAAAGCGTGTCACTTACTAGAAGTTAACTGGTTAAACCCAACTTTTTATACCGTAAAACAATAAGAAAAATACACATCTTCGCCAAAAATAGATTCAAAACACAAATAAATGTATTTTATAAAAATATTGTCTTGGGTTATTTTCTTAAATACTCGTATCTTTCAGTTATGAAAGAAAAGATTTGACTAATTTGTCCCGTAACGTGTCAGTTTTATGTTTTGATTATAATGTGGTACATACACTAATAAAAAGGTGAGGTTTTCCTAACCTAACCTAAACCAACCCGAAATAAACAAAAGCGATACAACTCTAACTCTACCCAAACCAAACCAATCCCAACCTAACCAAATCCTATCCCACCACACCTCACATCACTAAACCAAACAACATATTCTAGCGAAGCATAGCCTGGGCTGGCCTACTGATTCCAAGTCTTAGTTTTATTAAACGTGTAACACTCGTATCAACAAGCGTTAATCATTGTTTAGGAAATATCTTACTTTCTTGAATATAAATAGGAAAGTACTTATTTTGGGTAAACCTACGAAAATTAAAAAAAATAAAATAAAACATGTACTGTGAGAAAATTTGAGAATTTTGAATTTTTATAATATTGATCTCTATGATGCACAATGCGTAAATAATTAGCAATTCCTATTTACTGCCGAAAAATGCAAAGCCAGCGTAAACGGAATTTCCCCAAGATATCATACCAGAAGAGACGCTGTTAAATGTCGTTGCTGCTTACGAAGATGTACAAACATGTCCCTGTCCAGACTGCGCACAAACTTTACTATAATTAGCCGAGCACTTACTCTGCTCGCTACGAGCATAACCCAGTCGACGATGAGTGTCGAATATCAGTCCGGTCAGAATAATTGATTACATGGTCAACCATTTTATTGCAATACTAAGGTTTATTATAACTTATCAGAATGTTCAGACACTCCCGTAACAATAAGGTTAGGTTATTCCTGTGAGAATACTAGTCTTGGTTTTTTAGTTCATTTCCCTGAAACTCCACTTTTCTTTAGCCAATAGAAATATTTGGACAATTCGAATGATTTAGAAAAGTTTTTTTGGGATTTAAAAAATTAAGAAAATGTAAATGTAATTAGATTGTCAAAATTTTAGTAAAATGAACATAAATACTGTTAAAATGTTTATCTGTAGAAATTAGTGTTATGATATTGTAACCGTTACGGGCATTTCGGGGTTTTGTGATGAGGATAAAACAACACAAATGGAGCCTTTGATGTTAAACCGGCAGCTTTTGTGTGTCAGCTGTATCGGAAACTGCAACATGGTGTTTACATTGTTTTTAACAAGCACGCGATATTGCGGCCTACTTTGTTTACCAATATTGGGACGGCCTAATTGTCTTATACATTATTTTATGCTGGTACTCCCTCTCAGTCGTTAACCAAGTTGAGAATTAAGGTGAATTGTGTCGTATATAAATACTGTAGCTTTATAGCGTTAGACAATTTATTGCGATCCATCCATTGGTGTAATGTGCAGTATAGAATGAATTTACTTTTACCATCTTTAGATAAAAATACATATATCATTATTAATATATTATATACATTAATATATTATTATTATATATCGCTATTATTATTATGTATATTATTTCAATCTATCTTCATAATAGAGGGTGGAATTTTACCTCTTGTCTAAATCAAGGACCAATATAATCTGACTTCTCCCTGGCTGTAGAATGCAGACACATTACAACAGTTAATTATCCGACAGTAAAAATAAGTGGTATTAAAATTGGTTAGTAGCAGTTATGTGTATATATAAGCTAAGCTAAAATTAGCAATTTCAATCTCGTTAATGATTTGTAAGTTTACTACAGCCGCTTACAAAAAAATGCATTTATTCATCCATGTAATTACATTTCCAGTGAACGTAACAGTTATTTCAGCATGGTTAAATGTGGAAAAATAAAGCTTTATTTGATAGCGCGCAGGTGGTTATTTTATAATAAAAAACGAGTTAAGGTTTTTCATTTATCGAAAATTATAGAATATTTTTCATCTTCCAATGCTGTTTGAACAAATCTATATTGACAATCTATATTTGAATATAGATAATAGATATTTGAAAATATATTGGTTTTATATGTTGCTACTGAGTTTTGATTAACATTTTGACAATTTTGGCTAGATGAGTTAAATATAGAGTGTAAGAGTATTAAATCTGATTTTTAATATACTTTTAGTTTCATATAATATTTAAATTTAAATTTTAGTGGTCTAAGGTGTCAGACTTCGGATGTGGGTAAGATATAGCACAGGTTCAAGTCCTGTTTGTGACGAAGTATGTTTTATCAGTTTTGTCTGTCTTGTATTGTCCCGACTCTCTTCGATAACTATACAAATATAACAGTCCGGATTCTGCAGAGCTTTGTGGTTTTGTTGGAGGAGCATCGTATAATTTCTTGTTTTTTAGAATTTATGTAATTTTTTGTGTTGTTTTTTAATGTTACACTCGAAGAAACAAATGTTATCTTCATAATAATACATCTATTCAAAGATAGTTTTCAAAATTAAATATAACTCAGAAAATTTAATTATGATTGTTATGTAGAACGACTGACTCAACCATAGGACATTTCGTCTTGATTGGAACTTTATATAGTAGTGGTGACGGAGAGAACACATGACTGTAAGTACTATTTGTATTTCTGCAAATCAGATTTTCACAACGAGGATTATTTTTGTAAGGATAAACACATTCATAGAGTATATAAATAAACAGTAATCTCTATTGTAATTAAACGTAATTTGAGCGATGAATGTAGGAAACCACATGAGAAGGCATCCTGACATTTAACTTACAGTTCAGTACATATATTTCTACCCTGTTTACTGTCGCAAGCCGCGTGGGTACAGAGATAACATTATGTAACTGGATATTCTGATCTGCTATGTAATACCGGGTCCAGCGGAAGATGGCTTATCTTAAAGTAGTATGACAGCCTTGAACATCTGAATATTGCACTGTATGATCTCGTATATACCTTGTCTCTTTGACTTACGTTTTTATAAAATAGGAGAAAATGTGTTGCAAATTACCAGTGAGTAACACGTGAGTGGATAATAACTAAATAATCTGTACAAATTAAATAGATGTGAATGTAAAAGTGCCTGAAATACGAAATACTGAGGAACTTCCTGTTACGGCAAGAAACAGCAATTTCCTTACATATAAATGGTATTGTGCTAAATACACGCAAGAAGTTTTGTATTTCTGACGAGGTGAACTTTTCTCCAAAGAGAGTTCCTTAAAAAATGAAATAATTTACATAATAATAACCTTATTGTATAAACAGTCATACAATTGCATAGCATATATCGATACTACTATAAATATTACACATTATGTGACATGGTTTTTTCTATTGTTATTTTAATATGAAAGTGTGACAATAAAGTATTTGTAACAAAGTGTTGAAATTATATTGCCAGTATACAGTGGCAAGTAGTTTAAGAAACGGTGGGATAAAAATTTTAAATTGGTACTTATTAAACTAAAATGTAAATGCTTACATAATTGTTAGACATTATAAAATGAAGGAAAACATTAATGAGAAGAACCAATATTAAATTATTTCTTGGAGAGAATATATAAGAATTATTAAATTTGTTGAATCAATCAAACAATAATGTTAGTAAAGAACGAGCTCACAGACATCGATAATATGGGAGAGATGATCGTAGTCGTACGTGGATGGCTCCGGTTCCTCAGACGGTGATATCCAATGGTAGGCAATATGTGACGTCCTGCAGATGCCGTTGAGATATACAGCAGTAATTGGAATCCGTTGCGATGATTTGAAGATCTGGTAGAATATAAGTTGTAGTCCCCATAAATCCGGACTGGAAATCAGTCTAACAGTAACGTAGATGGAGTTTCAGTAGCATACGTTCCTTACATTATGGGTATAATATGAAATAAGAAGAAAAAAATTAAAAAGGGGGGCACATATGAATAAAATGATAATAATGTGAGAATTATCAAAGTAAAAGTAAAGATTAACAAAGTATTTGTGATTTTAATCATGCAATTTGGCTAGAAGGTAAATTCTTTCTTTTTAAATAGTAGAATAATCGTGATCGATTTGTACCTAAATATACGCAATAGTTTTTTTATAATACTAAAGATACAATAATTTTTTTGACAATCATTGCTATAAGCGGTAATTAAAGTAACTATAAATTGGAGTATGACTCTGAAAGTGTATGGATAAGTAGGTAATGATACAAATAATAATTATTGAAGATTATTTCATGTACATTACAAAAGGGGTGTTCCTAAATGCATGGTTATAGTTTAGTTATTAATATTTTGGAATTATATATAAATAGTTTGTATCAGTTAAGAAAATAATTTTAAATACACTTTTATTATTTACGATCATATATTTTCAATGTCGAGTACAAGTGAATGTGATATTATATATTTCGCTCGGTAGTCTGAGTGGAGTTAAACGTAGTTGGCACGGACTGAGGTAGGTAGTTCCGATTTAATTTCAACTGTCAGTCAGTCTGTTCATATTCTGTAGACTCATGTAATTATTTTAGTTTTATACATTTGAAAATTAAAATAAAACATAATGTTGGGATGTAATTTGAACTGAATTTTGTTTCAACTTTCGTATTGATTAAAACAAATGTAACGGGTATACTATCAAAGTTTTGGAGATCACAGGCAGTGAATAAAAATGTTCCTAATTATACTGAAAACTTATATAAGTTGTGATCAATAGGTTTGATTAGGAATTACGTAAATTAATTCTTCATATGAAGGTTATTTCAGGATATGTGGTAATACATTTTTTTTCCTTTACAAGGCTCGTTACAAAGACGCATAAATATACACCTTTAATTTCCTTTACGATTTTATTACCCATATTGAACGACCTGTGAGTCCCGAAATAGAACAAATGCCCTTATAAGACTAATTGCGACAAAGAGTTTTACCATCTTCTTGTCCTAAGTGAAAAGAACCATAACCTTATATTTTTTTCTGCTTCTTTCCTATTCACGTCTCAAGCGTTTTGTATTTGAAAATACCCAGGAATATTGTTAGGTGGGTAAAGTAGTATAATGATTTGTTCATTTATATTGGTAAGCTTTTACCTTTGCTTATCAAAATAAACTTTTCTAATTTAAAAGCCGCATTTACCAAAAATAAAATCCAACAATATGTTATGCCTAATATTTTTCTTGTTACAAAAAGCATATATTGAATAATCAATTTGATACTACCTAGATTACCTAAATGTCCATGTTCAGTTGTTGAAAGACCCTAGGCTCATATCATATTGACAAAAATCTACACTTTACACGTTTAAAATACATACCCTATTTCTTTACCATACGTTTAATAGCTCTGCCAAAAAATTGTAGAAACCGCTATATTTTTACAAAAATACTTTATAAATAGCAAGACAAATCTCTAATTACTTATCTACTTATCTTTATATAAATTTAACATTTTGACCAGGAAAATATAATGGGCTTTAAAATATTTATTATGAGTGTTTTAGGGTGGAAAAGGCAAATTAAACCCCTTTAAAATGTAAATGATCTTTTCAAAGAAGAGGAATACCGCACAGTAACACCCACAGTAAAAATTAAATGTGATAAATATCACAGTAATACAAATATTGCTGCGATATATTTTGCTAAAGAGTTTTGAATTTGAAAAAAAATCAGCAGAAAATTTGAATTTGATATATTTCACCAATAATATATATAGCAGTAAAATTAACAGTTTAGTTTTAAAGTAGGCATACTTACATTCCAAATATTAGCTTGCAACTATCTCTGTGTACAACCGCGTATATTACAAGACGCAAAAATATATTGCTTAAATTTAACAACTTTTTATCAATCTCATTATTTTCCTTATAGTTGATTTTTTGTGTTACCTCAATTCCCGTTATATGTTATTAAAAACAATTAAATTATTAAACTACCCTAGTGAAGTCCCACTAGCCTCTAAGGATGAAGAAATCTAAATAAGGTGAATAAATAGGTCGAATTTTAGTACCATCTTCTAAGTAAACTTGATAGTACAAAGCCAGTCCATGTAATTTTATTTGTAAAATATGTAAGTTTCTTTAGTCTAGCCAGTTTTAGAAAGGTAAAACAGTTCGGATACATTTCTCACTATATCACATTGGGTCTGTACTATTTTGCTTTCCTACTTTGTTTTAACATCCATAATGCTTGATAGGAGATAATAAACGCTGTAATCTGTCTTTGACTGTTTTAATATTTTTATAAATACTTATATAAACGCTATTTAATTTGTTACTATAGATTTAATTTAGTTCAAGGATAAAAAAGCGCCTCATGAAACAGTAATTAAATAAAAATATGAGAAGTGTATTGCTTTAAATGTTTTATGAACAGAACGGTGTAGTCAGTTGTTAGTGCATTTGACATTGTTTATGTAAAAGATTTGTGCTTTTATTTTACCAATGAGCTAAAATAATTCATAAATGTTAAATATACTTTTCTTGCAATCGGTTTTAAGTTGTGTTGTTTAAAAAAAGCAGGCATGATGTTTTTGTGACAGCTAATATACAACCTGAACAAATGTGATAATTAACGTATATATTTTACAATTTATTGTACTTTCACCTAGTGAAAATAGCGTTTTATTATTATTATTTCCAACACAATTAATTTAAAGAAAATATTTCTAATATTTTTAGCCATAAATTATAAATATATTTAAGTCAAATACCTGTTTGTAATTGCGTTATACATTGGTAAATATGCTTTGCTATCACAAAGTTTTTACGAAGTTTGAGACCAAATAGAACCACGCATAATATCTTCAGAATAAAATTGATGGAAACGTATGTACCAATTAGAAAATGGTGTATACGACAGTACAAAGTAAAATTAAAATAGTTCTTGGAGCTAAATGTCTGCCAAACTTTGCTAACAAGTCTTGGAAAAGTGTAGAGTGCCAAAAACGGTTGTAATCCAAACTTGCAATTAAGATACATCTTCTGCAGTAACCATTTGTTTTAAATCTTTCTGATAACTGAGAGTTCTGCAGCACAGTTCTGTTACCAGGGAGAACGTTTTATAGAATAAAAATCCGGTTTTCCTGTCAAATTACATATTGCCTTGGTGTATGGAACTGCTTAACAGTAAAACGTACTTACTATTAAATATCATAAAAACTAATCACAATAGTACAAGGAATGGATGCAGGATGTACAGTTTTCCATTGAGACAGTTATATGCATGTAATAAATATAAAGGAGAAGAGAAATGTGCATGCTTCGTCTCAACATAAGTGTTATAATGAAATAATGAGTTTATATTCCTCCACAAAAATACGATTTTACAACAATACACATTCCTAGGAATATACACTGCCACTTCATATAGTAGTGTGGCAGCGCAATAACAGAAAAAATGTTTATGAACTAGAGTCCAAACTCTTCTTTATAACTGACTGCTCACTCCGTGCCGTCTGCTAATCACTTTACTCTTATCTGTAAAGTTGCTTTATTTGACTAATATATTTGCGATTCATGCTTTTACATATTAGATATAATATTAAACTTTTAGATATAAATAATAACTCTTTCTCTTGTTACAAGATTAAGGAAATAAATATTTAAAAGGCAACAAAAATGAAAATAAATATAATACAATTATGCAAATAAATAATATATATCAATGAGGTAAATAAATAAATACACACACTATCTAAATTTTAACAAAATAAATATAACGACGAAAAACAATAAATAAACTGACAAAAAATAGACTGAAGTGCTCACTAGCTGCACAAATGAAGTCACTACGATATATCTAACACCATCTCTAAGCACAGAGAAGCAGCCGAGTTTTCTAAATATAAACGTAGCTTTGGTGGGTTTGTGTTCAGTTGTCGCAGACTTTTTTACTTGTTTTCTTTATTAATATATTCAGACAAATGTTACTCCAGATTCTAGGATTAAAAGTTTGTGACCCTGAAATGAATGTGAACTGGATGTGAACTCATAATTCGCGTTAAAATCAACTCTCCCTTCCATAGATAAGTTGTATTATTAAGTTTAAAATGTAGATATATTTGCTTATAATTAAACGCAATGTAAACGTTTTTAACTGATATTAGTTCAAAAAACTACTGATTTTAAGTTATTTATTCTTGAAGTATACTCGTAAATATTTATTTATAAATACGCGTATATTATATCCTTACAAATTTATTACATTTTATGCGGTTAATTCTTTACATCATTATTTCATAATTTATGTATAAGTATGATTAAAAATATACTGGATATTTTGTTTAGAAAACGGATTGGTTGGTTAATAGAAGTAATTCTTTCCAACGCTACCTCTTAAATGAACACATTTTATATTTGATTCCATTTGTTGTATTGAGAAATTATTTGGTGCATAATGAGTTGTTATTTAGGTTTACCAGAATTTTCTTCTTGTGTAAAGAAAAATTTTAAACATTAGGAACGTTATATCGAACTAAAAGTTCATAATGATTAAAATAGAAAAAGTTATAATAATGGAATGTTATTGTTTGTATAAAATAATACAATTTTACGAGTTAGAATTTTGATTATAACAATTTTAATTAAAAAAAACTAAATATATTTCTTTAAATATAAAATTATTGAGCTGATTACACATATTCCCCAACAGAAAATTAGTTTTTTTATTCAAGATAGGAGTTTATTTATTAATATTTATTTAAATGTTATAGTTAAAGGAAAGTATGGAAGTGGAAACTTTGACAAAAACTTTGACACTCCCCCCCCCTCTAGCATACATTCGATAAATTGCGTCCCCTTACTGAGTAATACGCCTCAAATGTCGCATCAGCAAAATTTGACATACAGATGTCTCCATCATAGAATTCGTACACGTCTCTGAAGAAATAAAGTTTCAAGCAAAATTTGAAACATATAAAGGTTGAAATAGTATACAAGTTTCCTTTATATATTTATATGATTTGTAATTTTCTTCGTTACCATAGTTATTCGTAAGACAAATCTATAAAAGTTTGTTAATATTTAGCTAAATCCAATAGAGTGACATTCGTTATCGTCGACCTCGTTGTTTCCTACTTAGAAATAATGCTCCATGCAAAAGTTCAATTATATAGATCACTTTGTTCTATAGATGTCTTGCAGAAAGTTTAAAATTACATTATTTGAGCCCTTCCAGTGATAGTGATAGTGATTATTAAAATATTGCTTCTAGAAAAAATATAACTAAAAGTTATTTTTGTTACTTGACAACGATGTAAATTTCAACCAAGAATTCTGCTGTTGTTGAGAAGGATTAAAGTGCTTTACTCATTCGCTTTGCTTGAAATATTAATGAGATCTTACCCATGCCCCCGTCTGATACATTTTAATCTAAAATGTAGAGGAATCACTGTTACAAAAGCAGAATAATTTATGTGGAATTTTCATTACATAATGAAATATATTCAGATTTTTTTAAAGTTCTGCTAATGCTAAAATAATTGTGAATTATTAAATTTAATAAATAATTAATTGTATAGAAATTATTATATCTGCGTCTGTAATGTGTGACACCATTACAAAAATTAATGAAATAGCACATCCAACCAAATATTATTTATTAAAATATTTCGTTTGCACACAACACAATTAACTTGCTTTAGCACTTACTACAAGATTTATTCATTATTATTATTATAAGCATATGTATAATAATTCACATGTCATTGCAAGGCCATAAATGTTGTTTACCAACGCGTAATTTTATGGTATACAAAATCTATTTATGAGGGAGACTTCTATTCCAGGACGTCAACAATTTTAAGGAGTTCACAATAATTTGTCCGTACACTATTCTGAAAATTCGTCAAGAAACACAAAAAAAATGTCGTAACCTAATTATACTGATCAGTAGAATGTAAAATTTCTTATGGTTTTTCGGACATTGCGCTCACGGCAACGTTTACGTTTTCGTTAATTGTCTCCAAACAAGGATGGCAACTGTGGCAGTTATGTTTTTTATGACATAGCAGGATTATTATTACATTTTGGTGTGGCACGGAATATTGTAGTGGTGGTGAAAGTTAGAAGATTGAAAGCACCAAAGTGATCATTTGCTGACAATTTGACCAATTACTAAATTATTCCCTTGTAAAATAAAATGAGGTAGTTAACATTATAAAAGTGCCATCGAGCTTATTAAGTGGCTCATCTAGTCATATATCCATTGTCTCAGTAATGTTAGGGTCAGCCCTCCTTCCGGAAATAACCACGATAAGAAATCCGTTGATGAATACTAAAGCTGCAAGAAAAGCAAAGTGTTAGGAATATTATCCACGCATTCTATGCTAGGAAGGAGCACATATATTATCTAAAACCACAATCACGGCTATGAGAAAGCATATAGTGTGAGAGGTACTCTGCAAATAATAGCCACAATCAGGATGATGTATCGAAATAGATGGCTATTTAAACGGTTGTCCATATTAAAAACTTTGCTAGCATAACGTTTTAAAAGTAATTGGCTGTAGTATTAGCTGATTGTTCGGCAGTTATGGACTTAGCATATGATTTTAGCATAAAGTTTTAAATTTACTGTATGTAGTATTAACTGAAGCTGATTTTCAGTCTTATTTACGTTTGTTTAATCAATAAACTGTAACTAAAATGTCATGTCAAATCGAATACACTCGAATGATTGCAGTCCATCACATATCAGTAATTGTTAACTTGTTTTATAATATTTAAAAAACGAGAGATATGAGTTACATCGTAAACAAGTTCCGTGCATTTCACAGTCCGGTAGTTTTATCATATTAAGTTAGTACTTTTTCAAATGTTAACAAGCAATCTTTTGCTTTAAGCCAGATCTAATACTATTAGGTTTCTAGACTCTTTAATTTATGTGTATTTCATAACGGTGTTGAATTCAGATTTAAGTTTTGTATGTAACAAGGAATGGTAACGCTATCGACACCATCAGTTTTATATATTGATTATGTAAAATTAATTTGAATCAGAAAACCGAATACATCACATAATATTCACGAATTAATGTAACAAAAAAGCTTTCTATAATCGATTTCGTTATTTCCTAATAAACTAAGATTGTATAATCTAATCATTACACTTTAAATAATATGACGTTTTTTCTCAACTCCTGGATTTTTTAATAAAATATTTACAATTTAACTATGAAAAAATTTAATACATAATTAGTTTGTTTCGTGTTGTGATTTTAACTTATTTTGGATAGTTAAATTGGTTGCTTATTTAATTTAAAATCACAATAAATATTCGCATAGTGTGTTCATCGCATATTTGTGTTTTTAACGTAGTAAGTGAACTGGTAAAAATTGGAGGTCGTTAAATAAAGAGAAGCCGTAAAGAAGAGACTTACTGCAAACAAAGTAATACGAGCTCCCGCACACTACACACACACACACACACACACACACACACACACACACACACACACACACACACACACACACACACACACACACACACACACACGCGCGCGCGCGCGCGTGTAGAGTAACCACACCCAGCCTGTAGTAGCAACCCAAAATACCAAGCATGTTTGAACAGGCTGAGGCAAATTCCATGCTGAAAATATTCTTTGGTACCAATCTTTGGAGTTTTTTAATGCAACGAATAGGCTCGTAATCCATAGGCGAACTTTCATTAAAAATATAATACTTTTTGAAACTAGGAATTGCTCTTACTATCTAAAACCCTCAAAAATGCTTGTTAAATCATCTTAATCATTTAAAACTACTTCTTACGTGTCTAGAAGATACCTTTTATGACACATGAAACATATTATTATGTTTACGTATCCAAGCTGTTCTCCTTCATTTAAAAAGTCAATACGATTTTTTACTAAAACATGAAAAATTTTAAAATAACCATTTTAAAACACTTCAGCCGTTTAAGTTGACCTAGAATGAGAATCCATCCACTTATGAGAGTACAGCCTTTTTAGTTTCATGTACATGATTGAGAGGTTTTGTAATAGAGCAATAACAATAGGATAAAAAAATACGGTACTACTGCTAGTTAACTATTGTACTTACCATCACCTATGTGTATAACACATGACTGACTCAAAACAAAGGAACCCGTACATTTTGTTACAACTGCAGGCCCTAACTGTGCTACCTCTCATTATAATACTACTCATGGCTCCGATGCGAAATCTGAATACAAGTCATTCTATGTGATTATTTAGGGTGAGTTTTGTCGCTTAACCCCCCCCCCCCCCCCCCACCACTCTTCCCTATCACCAACATTATTATTTTGCATTTAATGGGAACTTCGACCGTAAAAAAATATTTATTGGGTAATAAGTCCCTTTGTTTTCAAAGTTTTAAACACATTTTCACAGAATGACCTACATTACTTGTTATACTAAATATACCTATTAAATATAAAACACATATGAGCCACCCACAATCTTCCTTAGTCGAGAAAGATTTTATTTTGTTAATTCAATAGTAAACCAACGCTACTAAAACCTTGTCTGTAATCCTTATATCTAGGATTCTCCATAAAGACCATCACAAGTTTTATTCCATGACAGAGCAGCCACCAGAATTTGTTCGCTGCTTCCAAGGTATCACGGAGTTAAGCTACATAGAATTTGGATATTAATTAGCTCATCGAGGTTTAATTTAACACACTACTGTATTTGGCAGAGTAGAACCCAAAACTCATTTTAATAAATAAGGTGGGTTGAAAAAATTACCATTGCCATACTGGTGCTAGTTTTGGTGAAGGTTAGAAATGGAAAGGAACAGAAATGGTTAAAATATAAAACTACATTTATTTATATCTTATTTGGACCACGTTACATTTATTGTCATTTGGAAACTGCTTTAATGAAAACGTGAATAGTTTTTTACTGTCAGCCAACGAGAGGAAGACTCTGAACGTAATTTCAATTCCATGGTGAAATAATTTTACTAAATTATTTCACCCCCAAATCTTTTAGTTAAAATTATCTTTGAAATGTATTTGTAATAGGCATAAAACATTATAAATTTAGACATAAAATGTGTTATTCACTAATGAAATAAACATTGTAAGTTATTTTCCTATTAAGAATTTCCCAAGGGTGACGTACATTGAATTAACGGAATTTTATATAAATTCTTCAAATACATCGTTTACAATAATATTTCACTTTTAGCTGTTTTTCAACTGTCAAAATACCTCACTCAGCATCACGACCACAGTTTATGTCATTAAATATTCATTAGCTTAGAAACCAACCTCTATAAACACCTCTCGAGGATTTGCGTTAATACCTCGCTTCTCATTATAGCTCTTCAAATGCGTATTATTACAGTACGCTATCATCAGAGCTTCTAGCGTTTCACCGCTTGACGACCGTCTTAACATTGAAATTTATATTTCGTTGTAATACAGCTATTGGGGTCACCTAAATTTAAAAAAATGGGTTTCTCAATAGGTGTGTTTTTTTCCGCGTGCAAACATTTTGTGCACGGGCGAAGCCATATGTATTGATGACATTTTCGATATATTTAGTATGCATAATGTGGTTTAACAAAATAAAATCAGAGGAATTTTATTGCTTGTACATTTAAAATATGTTTTCCTGCTTGTCTAAATCCATTTTTTTTTATACAACAAAGCTGATCCTTAAAAAACCCACTCTAGGTTTTTATTTTATATCTAACCAATTAATAATTTTACATTTCGTATAAAATATGCTTCAATTTTTTAGTTATTTTAGTTTCTTTAGGAGGATGTAATTATTTAAGTAATATAACAAAATTGATAGATAAGAGAAGTGGAGGCTACTGATAGGGATGACGCGTGTCAATTTAGCCTAGCTTAACTCCCATATGGCGGAGAGGGAAATGTATCACCTGATAATCGCGACCACACACAGTTCTTGTAGCTGTGACTGTCTTCTTGTTCCGCCTAAGAAATAAAAAGTGTCCTTATGCATAGATTATCGATTTTATTAGTATTCTTAATTAAAAACGATGACTATTTACAAAACATAAAGATCTAGCTAGAATGTATGACCGAATGATAACAAGATAACTAAAAAAGGATTGCACACATTAAAAATAAATAATCATGACGTTAGCAATAGAATATTATACAAACAAGAACCATGTTCAAATTTACACATTATTGAACTTGATATAAATTAGAGGAAAATAGTTACCCTGTATATGTTCACCCTCTTAGAAAAAAATCTTCACTTAAAGTTTTATTCATACACTTTCTGGCAAGTCTGGGCAAAAACTTTATTAAAGTAATTAAAAGCTGTGTGTGTGTTAATTAATTATTATATCTGCGTAATAATTTATTTCTGAAAAAGGCTCAAATCTAAAAATATGCTTCAGGTTACCCAATTTTTCTAAACTTTTATTCCAAACGTGTTATGATAAAAACAACTTAGAACTAGTAATACTTTTTAATTGTTCACTGAGTTTACATTAATCTTATAATGTAACGAAAGATTAACTTCGTTTAAAGTAACGTCAATTTATATATCAGTAAGAAGGTTTTTATTAACGGTGTAGTGAAAAAGTTTTCACTCGTCTCCTAGAACGGAATTTGATTAAAAGAAAGTTTACAAAGCCTGCCCTCTATCTGCACTCTATCTTGCCATTCTCCCCGATGGCATGAGGCCATAATAGTAGTATATCAGACCCTTCCTCTGATAGACGGAAAGCTTACAAAGCGGCACTCTATATAGAAATCGGCTCCGTCCCTGATGCGAAGAGGACATAGTAGTGTGTTGTCCGGCTCTTCTCCATAAAAAGTCAGTATTGACATATATTACTGACTTGGATCATTGTTAATAAAATAGTAATCATAAAACTGTAATTATGCATACAAAGCCTTTAATAACGCCGATCTTTTCTCTCTTATTGGATTGTGTGTACATTATCTAGCGGTACATATTGAAGAGAACAAATCTTCCGAGTCTGTCATTCTGACAAGTACTTGCATAGCCTCAAGTTGAATCTACCACCAAGATTGGTTTCTGAGCTAATGAATATTACATGAACAATGCACACAGTGTTATACAAGAGGGGTTGATATGCAATACTGCGATAGTACCTCTCACTCTGTTATTGGTTAAATTTCACGCAGCCTTGCTCAAGACTCACCCTGTTCTACCAGACTAGTCTATAACTTTATATTGCAAGATAATCGTGCCATATTCTTTTTTTCTGAGATAAATTATAAAAAAAGTTTTTTAACACATTTTGCTTGTACATTAATTCAAAGCATGTAGTTTTTACCAATGAAGAGGAGTTATATGATTAAAGAAAATTACCAATTTTTATTTGATTTGGTAATGATCAGACTATGTAGAAACCGTCACAAAAATTTGTCTCCCACCAAATTCAAAGAGAATAAAATTTTGAACATGAACCCGAATGAAACAACTCCAAACTACAGATTTATTAGCTTTAAGAAATCAAACGTGTTCAGTTTATGATAGTTTTATTTGAGCATTACACATTTTAATGTAATATAATCTGTGTTTTAGGCTACATCTGTAACGTTTAGCGAACAATTATTATTCGTTAATGACACAAAAAATACCGAATAAAATGGAATTAATTTATACATTTAATATTAAGGTGAAACACATACCTCCTATGAATTACTTTTATGTGTAAGTAATACGATGTTTTGCTCTACGAATATACTAAAGGAAAATTTATTACACCTTATAGACGATATCTTAATTATCAGTGGAGACGATAATTTTCTGTCACCACCTTCTTGTTTGTAAGATAAATAGCCCCTAGTTCAGATATTCATAAAAGAAGTAAATGTCAAATTAAATAGTCCGAAAATTAGGAGCTTTAAAACTTAATTCTAACATTTAAGATGCGTCAAAGAAGCTTTTAGGATAACAAAAGTCTGAGAGTAATTAAGTCTGGACGGTGCCCAAAACAGTAAATCTTCTCTAAAAACTAATGAAAGTAAACGTCGCCATTGTGAGGACAACTTAGTATCCTATATGCTTGCTATGTGTTATTGTGTTCTAGAAAGTGTTTAATAAAAACATTCTTTTTACGTTAAAACACTAACTTTTGACATTAAAACACAGAGCATAGACCACTCACAGGCAAAAGGTGCAGTAATTGTAATGACGTCATAAAACCTACGTTTGTGGTAAAAACTAGCAGAATAATTGCTCTGAGACAACATCCTAAAAGTTAGAAAATTGTTATTACTGCCCATAGAATTAATTTAAATTATCAAAGTAAACGTAATGTAGTATAACATTTCAAGATTACAAACAATATACTGAAATTAATTATTGATATTGTTTAAGATAATTGCTGTAAAATAAATTTTATTTTATTTTCAGATTAGTTATTGTTTGGACCATGAGAAATTATAATTTTAGAGAATCAAACCAGGTACAGTTTGAACGTAGGTTATTAAATAACTGTTGACATAATAATGAAATGAATGTAATAATGGGTTACATTGTGATTTTTTTCTACATTAATATAAATGTAATATACCTTTTATTTCATATGTTTTATTAAAATTTAACAAAGTCTTTTGGAATTTTTTAAAAATTATTACATATTTTTTCTAAATTGTAATCCTGAAAACAAGTTAATTACATTATGTTCAGTTAAATTTCGTGTATTTTATTCGTGTGCAGAATGAACAGAGCTATTCCGTTATGTTGATTTGCACGACAAAAAAACAAGTTTAACCATAAATATTATGTAGAATGGGTCGTTAAGTCATCAGCACGTATTAATAGTAATACGGCAGACGACAGCGCTGCAGCAGGAGCTTAACTGTTCAGGAGACGATATCGCGACACACTATACACGCAACGGCTGACAGCAGGTATTAACAGTAATACGGCAGACGACAGCGCTGCCGCAGGAGCTTAACTGTTCAGGAGACGATGTCGCGACACACTATACACGCTACGGCTGACAGCAGGTATTAACAGTAATACGGCAGACGACAGCGCTGCAGCAGGAGCTTAACTGTTCAGGAGACGATGTCGCGACACACTATACACGCTACGGCTGACAGCAGGTATTAACAGTATACGGCAGACGACAGCGCTGCAGCAGGAGCTTAACTGTTTCAGGAGACGATGTCGCGGACACACTATACACGCTACTACGGCTGACAGCAGGTATTAACAGTAATACGGCAGACGACAGCGCTGCAGCAGGAGCTTAACTGTTCAGGAGACGATGTCGCGACACACTATACACGCATACGCTGACACCAGGTATTAACAGTAATACGGAGACGACAGCGCTGGCCGCAGGAGCTTAACTGTACAGGAGACGATGTCGCGACACACTATACACGCTACGGGCTGACAGCAGGTATTAACAGTAAATACGGAGACGACAGCGCTGCCGCAGGAGCTTAACTGTACAGGAGACGATGTCGCGACACACTATACACGCAACGGCTCACAGCAGGTATTAACAGTAATACGGCAGACGACAGCGCTTTCGCAGGAGCTGAACTGTACAGCATACGATGTCGCGACACACTATACACGCAACGGCTCACAGCAGGTATTAACAGTAATACGGCAGACGACAGCGCTTTCGCAGGAGCTGAACTGTACAGCAGACGATGTCGCGACAACACACACTATACACGCTACGGCTGACAGCAGGTATTAACAGTAATACGGCAGACGACAACGCTGCCGCAGGAGCTTAACTGTTCAGGAGACGATGTCGCGACACACTATACCACCGCTACGGCTGACAGCATGTATTAAACAGTAATACGGAGACGGACAGCGCTGACCGCAGGAGCTTAACTGTACAGCAGACGATGTCGCGACACACTATACACGCTACGGCTGACAGCAGGTATTAACAGTAATACGGCAGACGACAACGCTGCCGCAGGAGCTTAACTGTTCAGGAGCAGAGACGATGTCGCGACACACTATACACGCTACGGCTGACAGCAGGTATTAAACAGTAATACGGGAGACGACAGCGCTGCCGCAGGAGCTTAACTGTACAGCAGACGATGTCGCGACACACTATACACGCTACGGCTGACAGCAGGTATTAACAGTAATACGGCAGACGACAACGCTGCCGCAGGAGCTTTAACTGTTCAGGAGACGATTGTCGCGACACACTATACACGCTACGGCTGACAGCAGGTATTAACAGTAATACGGAGACGACAGCGCTGCCGCAGGAGCTTAACTGTACAGGAGACGATGTCGCGGCACATTATACACGCTACGGCTCACAGCAGGTATTAACAGTATTACGGCAGACGACAGCGCTGCCGCAGGAGCTTAACTGTTCAGGAGACGATGTCGCGGCACACTATACACACTACGACAGACATCAGGTATTAACAGTAATACGGCAGACGACAACGCTGCCGCAGGAGCTTAACTATACAGGAGACGATGTCGCGGCACACTATACACGCAACGGCTCACAGCAGGTATTAACAGTAATACGGCAGACGACAGCGCTGTCGCAGGAGCTTAACTGTACAGCAGACGACTATGTCGCGACACACTATACACGCTGCGGCTGACAGCAGGTATTAACAGTAATACGGAGACGACAGCGCTGCCGCAGGAGGCTTAACTGTACAGGAGACGATGTCGCGACACACTTATACACACTACGACTGACAGAGTAAAGTCTTTCATTCTTCTCCTCATGATAATAGAGAGATCATCTCAGGCTCTTCATCGTAAAAAACAATCTTCAATGGTTTCAATTTAAACATTTTATTTTCTAGATAAGTTTAATCTATTTGGATTATTTTTAAATATTATTAATTTTGTATTATTACCAAATACTTTATTGTGAAGGTGTTGAAAGATACGGGTTTATATACCAGAATAATCTGTTGAAAACATTTATTTTTTATTTGATGTAATATTGAGTTTATCTTTGCTTTTTACGGTTGTAGCTACTGGATATATCTGGATTATACTTGATTTCTTATTATTATCGTACACTTTATTTGCCCAAATATTTCTAGTAATGGTGCATCTACTAGATCAATATAAATTTAGTATTTTATATTGTATTATTATTGAATACTGAATTAGTCACAGTATTTATAGTGACGAGTGCATATACTTGACCAATCTGAATAAGGTTATGATCATTATTACTATTCTGATACTGTATTTGTCTAGTTATCATTGATTAATGGATGTACCTACTAAATTTATTAGAATTAGTATTTATGAATCTAGGATAGTCTTATCCACAATATCAAGTATGGTTAAATGTATTTTCTGAAACGTCGTAATATTGTACGTCGAGGAGAACGGCCCTTGGGTGACTCACATCTATTGTAGTCATAAGTTTTTTTATTGCTTTATTGACGGTGTTTAAAGAGAAAAAGAGATGTCACTTGGAGATTACTACAGTGTTACTAAAGATCAGGTGGTCGGTAATATGAAGATAGAGATATTTTTTGTCAATGCATAGGGTAGGAAATAGAGCCGGTTTAGTAACAATAGTAAGGCTTTTTTTTACTGTTTTTACCCTTAAAGATTCTTGTCTACACCGAAGTTAACTTTAATTTTAAAAGTTTTAACGGTAGTTTCCTCGTGTTTACGGGAAATTTTTTATGACAGTAAAATCTGACTGTCTAAAATATTACCACCATAAATATTTTACTGGCTTTAGGTCATTATTTTTTTATGTTTTCATATTTTATAAGTAAACAAATAAAATCCTTAATCGTTCACACAATATAATCAGTAAAAATTTCACCGAGTAGTAAAATACACTCAACACACTATTTTTTCTAGTATACGTTTTATGTTCAGGTTTAATGAAATGAAAAAGGAAAAAAATAGAATGTGATACACATTTTTATAAAATATAAATATAGCATTATAATGCATTTTATGGAAAAGACGTTTTATTACAGAACTGTAACAGTTATAAAATTTTACCTAAAGCAGTTTTGTGATAGATGCGAGTGAACGACGTCCTTTCTGTTACGCATAACCTTGTCCATTAATTCATCACCTGCATCTCTTTTAATTTACAAGATCCCTGTAGTGTGCATAATACATACATATTTTGTAGAAACACATGCTATTATATAAAAATGGTCATAGTGGTCCACTATGTGTGTATATATATGTATATATGTAATGTGTGTGTATGTGTGTGTGTGTGTGTGTGTGTGTTGTGTGTGTGTGTGTGTGTGTGTGTGTGTGTGTGTTATCATAAAATTTCATAGATAAAAATTTAAAATAATTAATAAACACTTATCCTTAATGCATCTGTGGTTCACGTTCGGTAAAGTTACAGTTCGTAGAGATTTTCCGTAAGTGTTAACATACAGATAAATTAATTATAACATGCCAATTTTATAATATGTTATTCGCATTTCCTGAATACAGAATCTAAAATAATATTTTCGAATAGTAAGCACACAGAATATTTAGTCGTCGCGGAGTGTGTACTTTATTTTACTCAGAATCCGAAATTAAATTATTTAATTGATTTTGATGTGTAACTTTGATTCATTTCTGTGTTATAGAATATAATTGTAAATTAACATCTTTGCTAACTGACCTAAAATGTAGCATATTTTACTGCTTCAGTATTTCGTTAGGTTACGTTAAATAGAAACTCTGTTTCAGAAACGTAGTTCAGTATTAAATGAAAGGGGTATGGAACTCAGGTTTCTTTATGATCACTTTTATCAGTCAAATCCTCAAGAGAAGAGTCAAGTTTCCAATTTGCTACTACAAAGGCAATTATTTATTTTCGTATAAGACTGACGTTATACTTATATAGTATAGTATAACGTACAGTGAATTTTAATTTTACACACAAGTGCAACAGTATCCACAGTAAATTGATTTACTAAACTGTTCTGCTTACCTAATTTTAAGATTTTAGGTTAACTATTTGTGATTGACTTAATTCATCATCAAACAGACCTTATGTGACATCCTGCTTTGAGGGTTTTTTTTGCAGGGAGGGTAATGAGG
>NW_025780531.1:0-51600 GCF_021130785.1 Homalodisca vitripennis | reverse complement strand
AAAGTCTTTTTAAATTTCTTTACTCATCGTATAATCTGTAAAAAGTCCTGAGTAGTGCAGAATAATTAATTAAGACTTTAAATAAGCCTGCATTATCACACTGATCCTAAGTTTATAAAATAGTGATATTGCAATATTTGATAGTACAATGTATTTTATTTTTATATTTTTAGGCGTAAGTTTGCGCAACTAATTAAATTTCACACATAATGGATGCTACACATGCTACAATATACCAATAGCCTACTATAAACCTCTCCTTAATATAAACAAACATTTTCGATCATGGAACTTTGTACAAAGTTTTGTTTTAAGAAGTTAAGGATATATGTACTATTATTATTGTAAACTAAATATTAATTCATATTTTTAGAGTACCTGAAGGTGACGGATCTATGACCGTAAAAAAATGTTTCGCACTTATACGATTACACGCCCAATTCGGAAAACAAACAGAAAATAAACGTAAAGTCACTCTTAGTACTCAAGAAACACTAATGCAATATTAAATGAGTGTGTGCCAAAAATGTGATGGGTTATGCACACTATGGTTAGTTTGCATGAGGAAAACAGTCGTATTTCGAATAGATTCGACGTTAATTCTTCATGTTTCTGGAGACGAAACCAGTGTTTCGCCTCACTGTGCATAGTGCAGACACATGAACAAAAAGACATAACTGAATTGAAAATTACCTAGTTTCTTGAGTAAACATATATCCACTTCTAAAACATTTCTAGGCAGTTTTCTATAATGACTAGTATTTAAAGTGTCTCCATATATTTCGTACATATCCTGAATTAAACGTTTGTCCGAATAATGTGTATGGAAACTGGGATACACATACAAGGCATCCATGAAATATTGACAATATTTGAAGTAGTACATCCCAAAAGACTGTGATACATTGCGATAGTGGTGTGTTTGTGATTTTGTCATTTATATTATTCTGGGTCAATATTTTAGTCATATCTAAATATATGCGGTAGATCGGCAAAAAATGTTCAGCCTAGCTTTTCTTCAGCCTGATGTTTCTGAATATTAGTTCTCTTCAGTGTCTGTCACAAACCAATGATATTATTAGTAATATATACAATTATTTACTAACATTACTTATTATGATATAACGCCTTGGCATTATTATAGATAAACTAACACTGAATTATTTTTTTTACTAAACGTAACAAGCCAGTTCTCATATTAAATCGTGTTTTTTTCTTTTATTTTAAATTATAAATTTTATGTTAAAAATTTTAGCACATTCTATTTATTAAATGCTATTAAAGATATCAAGTTAAAGATTCATGTTAAGTTATCGTGGCGGACTATCAACTGAAGCCTGCGCACAGGCTGAATGCCCATGCAGGCTTTATTCCTTATTAATTATTTAAGTAATAGCTTAGCTAGATAACTAGTAAACTATTGTTTTCAAAATTCTGTTTAGTGCTTTACTATTGTCATTAATTTTAAGTGTATTTCATGTACAGTTGATGGAATAAACATTCATTCATTCATTCATTTACAAGCAATATATTATGTGTAAGAATAATGCTACAATATATAATTTAAAAGAACATTCAATCGTAATTGTTAGCGTAACTTCAATACAAAATAACAAATAATATTAATACACATTTTATTCTGGAAATGAACACCTTATTTAGCTTGAAAAATTGTTAAATCATCAAAACCCGCAGAAACATGACAAATAACTAATACTACAAAAAAAGAAACTTGATTCTACTTTTTTGTTACAGAAGCTATGCATGGAATGGACGCTAAATAACAATTTATTCCTTTACTGCCAGGGTAGCCTGCGTTAAATTACTATCATTTATAGCCGCGAGTGTTAAAGCCGGCAATATAAAAGTTGTAACCGATACAACCCCAATTGTATTTATCTTTTGTGACACTCTCTGATAAATTTCCTTCGATTTCATTAATCGTGCATACAAAGAACATTTTAATTAGTGAGGTTTAATTGAGTAGGTGGTTACGTTTGAATTTTCACTGTTAAAACGGATATGAAAGCCTAGGTGTTTACTTTTGTTCATTCATTTATTTATAAGCCATTACAATTTAAAAATATGTTTAGAAAAAAAATTATTATAAATCCTGAATCTGTGATATTATGTTAAACTACATTTTTATAGCTATACAGTTGTTGTACAGTAATTTAATACGTTGACAGCGACAGACGTTCTAGTGCTTACTGGATGGTTGGATTTAAGGTTACTCAGTACTGAGCCACGTTTCAGCTGGTAAATTTAGTCGTGTATGTTAATATTAATGCGTTACTTTGGATTTAATCCCCATTTTGATAAAATAACAATCGGAGCTGGATTTACACCTGCCTGAGATAAATTTATTCGTTACTTTTTTATACGAATTGAAACCTTCGTCCAGTCTACAAGCTAACGAGGTTAACCAACTCAATTTCTGTTTTACTGTTTTATTTACCTTTGCTTACAATAGAATCCAAATGATTATAAAGTCCATTTTGCTTTCAATCTTGGACGAACTTTTTAGTTTAGTTTTGCGGATTCATGTATAACCATCATGCTGGCTTAAAAACATACTTTATTACATTCATTACATACAATGTTGGATAATTCTTTAGTCCATTTCCAGATAAGATTTCTAGGGTAGTGTTAGTGTGTTAAATTATTTTTACCTTGAAGATCCAACATCATAGCTCCACAAAAAGTTTCCTCGACTGGCAACTATACCGTGTAACATATACGAATGTTTCATTTAATACGTGGATTAAAGCCGTGAGCACGTATGGGTCAGTTACCGTGTGTTGAAAACAGATTAGGACATCCTTCATTTTAACTCCAAAGGTAACTACTCAACTTAAATTTGGTCTATATACCATCAAAATTACTTCTTTTTATTAGGCCCCTGGCCCAACTATGAGATATTTATGGTATTCTCAACAAACATTTAATTTATTTTATAGAACATCTATTCCAATATTCACTATGATACATTGAGCATCATAAGCGTAATAAATACAAGTTACCATGTATGTATAGTATGGTTTTTATATACATTTGTATAATTCTTTATGTAAATACATATATAGTTTTACAAAGAATTAACAGTAACCCGATAAATGGACTACAAATCATAATAATAATAAACACAAACTGTTCTTTTAATTCTGTACAAATAGTTTCTCTTTGCGATATAAAAACAACTTACGTCTACCATAACACTCTCACAACTTTTTTCTAGTAATGCGCATAAATATCGTAAGATGTTCATGTTCAGAAGAAGTTAATAATTTAAGCAAAGACAATTGAACGTGCTAACAACACACACTAATAATCGTTTAACTGCTAAACAGTTAACCTGTTCTATAGCTGAACGTAGCTGTTACTGGCTCCAATATTAACAATGCAGAACATGGTCCGGCCCTTAATCCGGGTTACGGCACAACAAAGGCTTGGCTGCTAGATTAGAAGAGCTTTAACAGCTTTAGGAACAAATAACTGTAAATTGGAGTTCTTGTGGTGTGTACTTTAATAATTGGAGCTACTATTTCGACATCTTCTGTTGTGTCCATGATAATTAGGGACCCATTTTAGATGGAGTATTACGATTTCGTAAATTTATATTTAGATTATTCTAAATTATTGCACATTGACTTTAATTTTTCGGTTAAAAGGCCTTTGAAGACTACGCTAATAGAAAATCTTGATTCAATAATGAGTTAGAAGACAAGAATTTGTTTTAAAGTCATTCAAAATTACAGATATTAAATGTTTTAAGTAGTTAATGGAATATAATCTCATGCGTTTAACAGTTATTTAAACATTTGTAATAACTAACTCTTAATATATTTTATTGCTTAATTAGTATGCATCATCAATAAAAATAAGACGTTGCTGGCTAAAATTTTATATAGTATTATCACTGATCTTATTTCGAACAAAAAATTTAGAATTTAAAATTTAGTTTTAAATTATATGGATGATCAGTCGAAAACTTAACATAGCCATTGATAAACTACTTTACGTTTGTATGCATAATTGTAATGATGGTATAATGAAGCACAGACATGCCAGAAATGTTGTTTTCAAATTTTAATTGATTGATTTTTATATGTATTTATTTATTTATTCAGTACTTGAATTCTTAATATATTATGGTTATGATATTTTAATTCTCTGGAGACCAGCAGCAATGAAATGTGTCTGTATACAGGCTCGTCATCTGAAAGACTCGTCCCCAGTAGGTTCATTTTGTTGTCCAATTTAATATTATAAAAATTTTTACCGGATTTTCTTGCAGAAAATATGGCCATTGTAGCTATTCCATTCTGAACTATTTTATTCCTATTCATACATTTTTAGGTGACACCAATATTAATTGTTTTATGAAATTTAAAAAAATATGTAATATATTAGTAAAAAATACGAGAGTAAGCTTTTGTTTCAATGTTAATGTGTCATAATAAAGTAACAATCATCATGCATACTATTCTTTGTTTCATATTAAGAGTTAAGAAGTAATGTATTTTCTTTAAAATACTTGTGCAAATATAACATATGTCTTAGGAACCTAGGTCTACGAGGTCAAAGTGTTGTATTTTATATTTACAATATATAAATCACAAATCAGATTTTATATTACGTGGATTTAGTAAGAAATAAAAACAGTTATTCTCAAAAGCATATAAGTCTTATACTAAGCTTATTCTAAACTGTATTGACTTTTAGACTGTGTATTTTATACAGAAGGATTTGTTCTCGTTTATGCTCATTAAGTGAGCAAGGATTTTTAATAGTTTTAAAAAATCACCCATTAAAGATGAATTTTTATTTATTATTTAAAAAATGTATACGATGATAAAATTTCCTTCAAAGCTTGAGATGACGCAATGCATTTCTTTTCTCCCTACCACACAACCCTAAACCAGAAAGTATCCCGTTAAGATACTGAGGTGTTTGCCCAATATTTTTCAAACAACATGTAGATTCCAGTTCCTAATATTTTTCAAGAGATTAAACTGCCCATCTGCCATTTCAATATAAAATTACGTGTTTCCCCCAACACATATAAGTTTAAACCAACATTATCAATATTCTTAAAGCATCTATGCACTCACAACATCTGATATTTAACATTCATTTAAATAAAATCACATAAGATATTAGTCTTAAAATAAGTTGTTTAATTCAAAATTGAGAAAAACTTACAATTGTTGAAAATATTGGCTTTACAAATAGCGATTCTCTTAATTACAAAACCAATTTTTTTCAAAGTTTTAAACAATGTTGATAGTGAGTAATGAACCTGAACAGGGATTGCAGACTCGTAGAGGACATTACATTGCAAATTAAAGTGGAGGTCTCGTTCCTTTCAAGTTGCTTATACAAAAGGACGAGGTAGCTTCAAATAATTACCCACCCCTGACCGATGGGGAGACAGGTTGTTAATTTCCTGAGATTTAGTCAGCTTGGACTCTTTTATACTGATGCATGTGATAGGCGTCACAGTCTTTGAAGAGACAAAAGTTAAACCCACCTGCTGTAACATATTGTAAGCTAACGACTGTTGCGAAGGACTGGCTAGTGACACGTTATAAACCTTTGAATTACATGGGTAATACCACACTTGTATCATTTTTATTAAAAATTGTAAAATCAAACTGAATACTTATTATTTGGCGAAAATAAAAAGGGGAAAAAAGAAAAGTTCAATAAAATAAATTTATGTTTAAAATTATGTACACGTTTACATTGAATATACATTTTTGTTTCATTATCTAATATATACATTCTAAGTTCTCTATAAATCCATTGGCATTTCTCTATCTGGCTGGCTCAGGTGTAAAGGTCTGCCACACTAAAGACGTTGGTGTCTTATACCCTTCCCACCTCCTCTACCTCCATCTCTTCCACTTCTTCGGGAACCTGTAACAGGAATTAGCAAATATTAACAAAATTACTGGAACTACATGGCTTGTTAACATTGTTACCAGTGAAGTTTACATTCCTTCAGTCCGTTTATTCATTGTGATTATTCAATGACAGTGCCTTAATTATTAGCTCATATTTACATGTTTATTTCAAATATTCAATCCATTCTATCCTGTTTTCTCTTCCAGTAATTGTTAATGATACGATATTATAGGTTCAGTTTTGTCTAATTACTGGGCTTTTTGCAGCGATTTAAATTTAAACTTTCAAGTGACCACCAACTTAATTACAGCGACAAGTTTAGACAAACCAATAGGCTATGCTAGAGAGACACCACTCAGTGGTACAACCAGGTGATATAGTGGAACATTTGGCTAAATCTGCCCCCATTTTTTAATATTCATTCTTATTACACCAATAAGAACGTTAAAAACACCATGAATCGTAATATTAAATGGCATAAATATAAAACAGCTGAATTTCAAAACAAATTAAGAAAAATGAAAATAAAATTGTATATGAGAGACAGTAAAAGAACAAATTTTAAATCTTCTTAAAGTTATAAACACACAATAAATAATATAAAAATTTAAAATTCCTATATCACACTTGGTCTTTCAATAGCACAGACAACTTACTAATTTTACATGGGAGATAAGATACGGATATAATTTTGGCTTTTAAAAAGTTATAGAAACACATGATTTCTCACTAAAATTCTGTTTTAGAAAAAATGTAAAATATCACTCACCTCCATTGCTTCTTCTGCAGCCGAAACTAACAGAACTTCTCCTGCGGTTGGCATGTTGTCACAATAACTGGGTCGATCTGAAAAGATCCAAAAGTTTTAATGATTAAACAACCAAGAACCAATTCTGGCAGTCAAATAATACTGTACATTTAAAATGTTGTAAACATGAAATGTGTTTTTTTCCGTGTTACAGCCATCACAAATTATCGCAACCAATCCACCGTTTGTAGTGTGAAACTTCGCATAAAAAGTGTACAATTACAAGTACAGTTTAATTATTGTTCACTTTTTATATTAGTCGCTATATTATCAACTATTATCGTGTAATATCTTATATTATATTATAATATAATATATTATAATATAATATAATATGCTATAATATATTATATAATATAATATATAATATATTATATTATAATATATTAATTATAATATAATATTAATTATAATTATTATTAATTATTAATTATTATTAATAATTATTAATTAATAATTATTAATTATTAATTAATTATAATATATTATATATATTAATATTATATATATTAATATTATATATATTAATATAATATATTATAATATAATATAATATAACTGCGACAAAAGTCAAGTAATTTGACAAACAAGAAAAACAGTATAAATATTAGAAAACAATTTTAAAATATCCTTGATATAACGCAAAAATACTTTAAAATTGTACTCACCGTCTAAAGAAACATCGTTGTGATCAATTTCATTCAGGAGAAGGTGAAATTAAGCGAGGAACTCCTGAAACAATGATAGAACATGAGATAACTTCTATCACAAAGAAATAATTACACAAATACGTATGTTAACGTTTTTTGAAATAAACATAAAAACTGTTTGGAGGAATCATGGAGTAAAATTAACCTTATACATAATATTTTAAGTGCACAGATCAGTAAAAACCTACTACATTACCAATTTTAGTTTTGAAATAAAAAAAAAATAACTAAGAACTTAAACTTGGAGTTTATAAGAATATTACAAGTATCAGAATGGGCTAGCTGGGGTCTACGTCCATAGGGCCCTGATTGAGGTCTTTTGCAAATTCGGGGATAATAGAAACTAGTAGTTTCAATTTGGAGATGAGATTTCCAGATTTCATGTTAACAGCTGTATTGGTTCTCGAGAATCATGCGGATCGTAATGCTTCTCTAACGCTCAGTCTAATTATGTCTGATATAAAAAAATAATGAACTGATTTCATAGAAAAATTAAGTAGTATGTTAGCAAAATAGGGGAAAAGACGATTTTGGCGATAACTAAAGTCCGAGATTACGTTTTTCAAGAAGTAAAAAGTAGACGGTAATTTTTTTTTACTTTCCGGATTTAATCCAACTTATGACTTTGATGGCGTTTTGTGGTTTAACCGCTAGAGATACGACGAAAGGTGACTGGTCATTTCTTGTTGGAAATTTAATTAGTTCAATTTTGACTTTGGAATTAAGCTACGTCTTCTCGTTTAGCTCTTATGAATTTTAGTATGTAAAAATAAAAACCGATCAGCTTTCAGATATTTTCATGTAATTTCACCTTCTAAGCTACAATTGCACAAAACTTTTAGCATACCAGAAAGTGGATTTAGACTCTGTGTACTGTGTAAGTCTGCCCCACAGAGCGTTATTAGACAATCTGTGTTATTACCTGAAGGGTCCTTAATCTTAAGTCAGTAATATTTATCAGAATATTTAGTTGATCAGGGATTTTAATCTACTTATCAATATCATACTAATATTGTCAGTGGTTAAAAATTACGTGGTTATTTTTTGTCGGAAATTTATCGATCAGATAGCTTATATCAACATAGCAAAACAAAGCCAAATTCAAGATAATTTTCAAAAGAGAATTTTCAAGATTTATACCAGGTAATAAGTTAATAATTGTGCTATTGATCTTAATAATCTTTATAACATTATGTATAACATTTTTGTTAATAAAAAATGTTTAAATCAAGAAAGTTGAATGGGAAAATTAGAAATATATGTAAAACAGATCTTTCTACAAAATTGTACCTGCAATTTACGCATTAAACACAAAAAAGGACTCATAATCATTTCTTTTTTGTGGTGGACCAACCGCACTTAATCCGAATCTATAAATAAAATAATCTATAAATTAAATATTTTTAATTAACTGAAATAATTACACGTTTTTATTTGCAATTTAATTATTGTAATTTTTATGAGCTTTTATTAAAAAGAATTTGAAGTGGTAAAGCATTTTAATATACGAAATAGGCTATTAGTGTGCATTTTAATTAAGAATACTGATTTCCCAAGTATAAATAAATGTTACTTATGTAACTACTACTACGGAGTCTTACTGTAATAAACTACAATTTGCAACTTGAGTACACTTAAGGAAATAGTGTACCTATTTCACTATAGCAAATCTGTAATATTATACAATGGTTTTATTCAATAGCATTTCCATTAGTGCTATCTTTAAAATTGGAGCTGTCAGTTTTTAATTTTTCCTGGTAATGCATCCTACATTCTAATCCCTTGATACACAAAGCTTTGTTGAGTCGCTGAACACATGCATCTTGTTTTGCTATATTATGTCTATTTCTTGTAATATAGTTATGTATGTCACTAACTTTAGTTGTGCTTTGCAAGTTGTCCTTTACATACATAAGAACTGAAAAACATACATAGACGGTAGACTAAGGATACCTAGCCTAACAAAAAATGGTTTGCAGTGAGCCTGCCAGTCCGCACCACAAATAAGACGGACAGATTTTTTCGTAACACAAATAATTTTGTGAGCATAAAAATTAATCAAAGTGAAGTTCTATAAGACAAGTAGCTGTGTACATGACCATAGTAGATGCAAAGGAGAACATCAGGAGACACATTACCTCACAATAGTCTTATCATAAATAGACCTTATAGAATTAAAATTACCAAAATAAAAATACATTTATGGTAGTTAAAATAGCTACGTCATATAAATTGTATACGTAAATCTATATAAGCTTAATATACGTTTTAATTTCACAAGTAAGATGTACGCTTTTACATATGCAACGTCTAGTGTAATTTGTTTTTTTTTTTATGAATCTGGAGAACATATAAATTACGATAAAACGAAGAATTAACTTAACGTAAACAGCACTAAATAACAACTTTATATAAAACATTGTTACACAATAAACCTATTTTATAGAATAAAGTATTTTCATTTAATGGTCATAACAGTAGAAATATTAAAAACAACAATACAAATTGCTTATTGATTGTTTCGCTTAGCAACCAATATCGGCAAATTTCCTTCTCATGCGATTTATTTTGACTTAAGATTCAAAACAAAAATACGTAAATCCAAAATAAACTCCTTATCTCTTGTATCAGTAATAAATGTTTGTACGGATATAAAACCTGATTAAATTTATTTGTACCAACCTTTTATAAATTGAAATCCCCATATGAGTGAGTAACAAGTGAATACTTATTATATTCAGTTAGTTTAAGGTAGTGGTCTATAATATTAAACAGAAAATTATACTTAAAACACGTTGTAAATAGTACGGAAATAATAATAAATTTTAAAGAGACTGTACTTACTCTAGAACAAGGAGCTTTGGATAATCTTCTTCTCTTGTGTCTCATAGGACCTACTCCACCTCTTGATACACACAGTTTTCTAACACCACGCCCCGTACTATAGTTATATTCTTTAAATATAGAGTCGAAACAAAAACCACCATTAGTCATTATGGACATATTCACGAGCAATAGTCATTATGGACATATTCAGGAGCAAAATAAATTGATCCGTTTGAACTTGCTCACACGAATGTCAAAAAACGAATAAAGTAAGTGGAATCGTATTGGTGGTAGGAGGGGAGGCCAGACGAAAAGTTGGCGCTCGCATAGCTTCCATGACGTCACATCAAGTCTCACCCCCTCTACCTTGTAACCAGAAGGATGTTTGGGAATCATTTTGTAAAAATTTTGTAGAGAATTAGGAAGTGTTTAGGAACTAATTAAAAGATTCCAATTAATTATTTGTTTGCTTAATCTACACAATTTAATCTGTCCTCGTAAGCAAAGCTAAAATAATATAAACTATTTCAGTTTTATGTGATAGTTACTGTTGGAACTTTCTTAATAACAGTACTTAATTGTGCCTTTTCTTTAATTCAAGCGGTACTTGATAACCACTTTTTATCTCTTTAAAAACATAATTTAGTTTTTCTTACCCTGATTACATAAAGAAATGTAACTTCTTAATAGGCTTGGCCTCAACCATGGCAGCGGAGAGTTAGAAGCAACCTTTTTCAGTCATGGTTACACCTCATGCACTATTATACAATCAAGTGCTAATTTTATCAGTAATATTTTATTTTATTTTCAAACTGGTAATACCAGTTTAATATTTTATATCGAACGCTCGTGAATTCAGACACTTTCATCGTCTCTTGTGTCTTAAATGTTTCAGACAGTACTGTAGTGCACTTCCTCCCTTCCATAAAGTTCTAAGCCTTCCTTTAAAGTGTCAACGTGACAGCCCTGGAATAAATAACTCTAGATATCGGCCAGTTTTATTGTAGTAGTAGTTTGACACTCCAGGTAAGCTCAAGTTGACGTCTGCTAATAACAAGGGCAAGTGTAACATTTCTGAATAGTTTGACTGTTCCTTTTTCTCACCTCTTAGACAACCAATCCTACTGATATTAACATACCCAGCCTGAATTAGTCTCTTATTATCTGCTTATGTTATAGATAAGTCTAATATTGTTTTATGAAATATAAAAATAACGTAAAAATATTAGTTGAAATACGATCGTAAGCTTTGATTTTAACGTTACTGTGACACTAAATGAATCATGGGTGTGATTCATACTTACATATTATCAGCAAAAAAGTTACGTATTATTTGTTATTATTTGTGTAGTCGTAACTCACTTTTTAAAATTTGTGTCTACAAGGCGAAATAATGTATTATTAATTTACTAAGAAATAACTCATACACTGTACTTTATATTACGTGGACTTAGTAAAATATAAAGGTGGAGGCCATTATTCAAAATTTCATGTCAGTTTAATAATACATTTTTAAAAGTGGCTGATTTCGAAATAAAGTATTCATGTTTAGATTGTGTACTAGTATGTAAATAGATATTACCCCCTCGTTAAATTGTCTAGGATTTTTAACTTCCATTAAATCACCCTTTTATTAAAATTTCATGGTAGTATGCTATCTTTGCCTTGAAATACACTACGTTGTGTAAATTTTCATCCTAAAGTGCCAATGGTACTAATAATAAATTACTCTCTTATTTGGAGATCGTAGAGATTGTACAGAGCACACACCCTACCCTAAAACAATTTTAAATTCGAGAACCTCATGCTGTTTCAACTAAATTCACGTGTTTGTATTTTTTTAAGCGTATGCTGTTTGCAGAGCGCAAAACAGACGTTTATAAATAAGAGTGAGAATTGAGAGGTTTGTAAAACCAATGACAAATGTAATTGTTAACAGTGCTGTTATCCAGATAGCCTAATTAAATTCCTAGCCTAACCCACGCGTCGATCAAGAATTTTAAGCCTATGCTATAAGGCTATAAACGAATTACAGTACGCAAAATACACGTTTGCGAGCTATAGAAGATTTATGTAGGCTATATCTAGTAGATTGACCATGTAACTACGCCTAATCTATCTTGTGCACTAAATTGTTAATTTTAGGAATAGGATAACCAGCTTATACGGCTTATAGGATGCAAAATACTCTTATACAAGCTAGGAAAGGTAGTGAAGGTTAGTATAACCTACTGTACCTTACTGCAGTACATATACTACTGCCACTAACCACTATAACCTATTAGCTGCTCCTAACCTATCCTAAGCACTGAATGAAGAGGCAAAGTTGTGGAGAGTGTGAAGTTAGAGCGAATCTACAATAATACACACCCGATGTGTAAAATGTATGTTCTAAGGAGAGATTTCGTGAACGTAGCCGTGCTAATGAAGGTTGCTGACAAGTATGAAATTTGTTTACGAGAAAAACTAATTTATCGGCCTCCACCTTGTCCTGCTCAAGCAAAAACTGGGTACCTGAAGCACGTATTATGAATAACTCCATTTTTTTATTTCATAGGATCCTATCGTATTACACCACAAGTGCTACCAGGCTACCAGGAAAGATAGGAACTTCGTCTTTGGAACAATGGACTTAAATTGTTGATTAAATCGTGGGAGCTATTGAATCAAATACGCAGAAATGTTGCATTGAAATACCTGCCAAAGCCGGGAAAATGTAGAAGTAATTACATACACAAACATGACAGAGGTTTGCCTACGTGTTTGACGGTGTAATTTAAACGATACCTTTGCGGTATTTAAACTGCGTGAATTAAATGGTCTTTGTAAGCCTTTGATGAAACTCGCCAGAAAATTACCAGTGGATGTTAAAAAAGACAAATGCTATTGAGTTTGATGGTTGTAACGGTTACAGCTTTTATATGGCTGGCTCTAACCCTCGCGACCCTAAATGTTCCTTTGATCGAAACATTTAACTAATACAGGCTACCTTGGTCGTAAAGAAATTATTATTTAGCGCGAGTTCTGTCTTTATTTTATACATTGCTTATAAAAACACAATTTAGAATAATTAATCGATGCACTTGTCGATAGTTGTTGGTTATTTATTCGTTTGATGTTTGGAGATATATTCATTTTAAAAATTAAATTAGCAAACCTGTCTGTCTATCCGCACGTTAACTCGAAAATAACTGACTTATAGACTTGACATTTTCTATGACTCATAATTTTTAAACAGGCAACGCTGAGATCCATTAAGGCGTATGTCAGTCTAAGGAATTTGAAATGAAATATACCTTTATTTAAAAGGCGGAGTTAGGGCTATTTAGTCCCCTCTACAACTCAACGTCACATAATATTCAGATAAATATGTACATAATTGTTGACCTTAACTAATAACAAATTGAATTTTAAATTAAAATAAATGTTTAAAAATCAACCAAAATATATACATACTATGTTATAATTAAAAATAAATTTTATCAGCTTATTATTTAGAAACATTACAAACAAAGTTAAATTAAAACTTAAATTAAGAGTTTACTTTTTTTAAAGAATTTATCGATATTGCTACATTCATTCTCTCAAACACACAGCCTGACCACAAGCACGCCACGAGCACCGCCACCCGTCACCCCTACAGACCGCCCAGCAACAAGTCCTTGACCTTTACCCCAAAACGAGCTCAACCCTCTATAATACGGATATTATCAAGAAGAGAGTTCCAGAGGCGACATGCCTGAACAGTGAACGACGTACTGAAGAAGTTCGATCGATGGACAGGAATTGACAGTAACGTTGATCTCCTTCTAGTTGGTTGTTCCCTTATATCGGAAATAAATTTGAAATTTTCGGACAGGTAAACAGGTGAATTGTTTTTTTTTAAAAATAAATGTAGAGTTGAAAGAAAGTGAAGTTTGCGAAGTTGTTGAAGTTTCAGAAGCGATAGCTGTTTGAAAAATAGAGTCACATGCTCATAACATATGAGATTGAAAATAAATCTGATAAAATAGTTTTGAGCACGTTGAAGCCTGTCCGAAAGCTCAACAGTCATGTCATTGATCACAGCGTCACAGTAGTTGAAGTGTGGCAATATGTTTGTATGTTGTCAGCCCCGACTGCGTTGCTGGTCATCCTCGTTTTTACTTGCGGCTAGCAACTTCCTAAAGAGCAGCCTTCAGCTCAGCAAAATAATCGCTAGCTACAGATAATACGAGTAATAATAATATTCTTTATTGCGTGAAACAATTACAATATTGCATGGCATGCGTCAACGTAACTATATAAACTAGATAAGTACATCAGATAAATGATGTTGATCATGGTAAATACATGCAATGCAATACGATTCTTGTATGTATCAGAACCGGGGATTTCGTGGTTGTTAATTTCAACAATTTTCATCCCAGCGGCCCATCATGAACTCATCAGTTGAGTAAAATGCCTTTGACATAAGAAAACGTTTTAGTCGAGTTTTGAATTCTTTTGTTTCATTGAGTTGTTTGATGCCTTCAGGGAGCCTATTGATTAGTCCGACTCCAACTTGAGATGGTAAGTGTTCGAAAGCTGCCGTTCTGTGCTGTTCGACTCGAAAGTTATTCCTGCCTCTAGTCCCATATTGGTGGACATCCCTACCCCGCACCAACTCGCATTTAAGTCGGCAGTACAAGGCCACCTCGAGAATATAGAGACAGGGAAGGGTCAGCAATCCAAGCTCCCTAAAGGTATATTTGCATGACTCTCTGGGGTTTAATTTTGAAAGAATTCTTACGGCTTTCTTTTGAGATCTGAAAACTCTTTCAAATCTGTATTTGGAACAGCTTCCCCACAATCTCAAGCCATATGTCAAATGTGGATGTATCAGGCCGAAATAGGCCATTTTTAATACATCCAACGAACAAACTTTTGCAAGATTGTGCAGGACATAAATTCCCGAAGCAACCTTAGAGCAAACGTTTTCAATGTGATCGTCCCATGTCAGCCCCCGATCAAGGTACATTCCAAGGAACTTAATGGAGTCTGTTTCTTCCAGAAGGAAATCGTCCACCATCACCGCGGGTCGAAGCTCTTGCTCTTGTTGTTGCTGAAGGCAAAAATGTATGACGTTTGATTTTGAACTGTTTGTTTTCAGATTGATTCTGGAGAAATATTCTATCGTATGCATGAATTCAATTAAATGAATGACTCCATTTCAAGTTCGTTTTTTGATTTTGATCTGATGCAGAGAGTCGTGTCGTCAGCATATTGAATCAATTTTCCATTCTGGATTGCAGAATTCAATCTGTTGACGTAAATTAGAAAAAGGACTGGCCCTAATATTGATCCCTGTGGGACACCGTAGGGCATTTTAACTTTGCCTGACAAGACACTCGCAATCTGCATGCACTGCTCTCTATCTTTTAAATAAGACGAGATCCAATCGGGCGGCAGTCCCCGAATACCACTTGATCCCAACTGGTGCAACAGTGTTGCATGATGCACACAGTCAAAAGCTTTACAGAGGTCGAGGAATATGCTTAGCACGTCCTCTCGCCTCTGTAGGCCCTCGACAACATTGTAAATGAGATTCGTTACAGCATCGATTGTCGACTTGTTTTTCCTGAACCCAAATGGTTCGGGACATAGAACCTCGTAACGATCAAGAAATTGTTCAAATTGTTTGAGAAAAGCTTTTCAAAAAATTTTGCTGAAAACTGGGAGTATATAAATTGAACGGTAGTTGCTTGAAATGCAAGCATCGTCCTTTTTGAAAATTGGTATAACTTTTGCAATTTTCAATGCTGGCGGGAATACGCCTTGAGCAAATGAAAAATTGATCAGTCGGGTGACTGGAGTCAAGAGGTATTTGAAGCAACCCCACAGACATGCCACAGATATATTAACAAATATATTAATAAAGTAATCATTTATAATATTGTGGTCGAATGGAACAGGTGGACTGACATTGGATTTTCCTAACCAAGGTCTTTAATTTTAATCCACAGTGATTTAGTGGACTGAGGCTCAGAAAGTGTTGTGTGCTAAAATATAACTTTGGCGTTACGGATTTGCTACTGTGTCTGATTCCTAAGACGTTTATAGGTCTCCCAATCTTGAGTGGATTTAGAATGTTTCGCTTTTCTGAAGGCGGAATTCTACGGAGCCTTGGTTACTCTTTTAGGTATGATTGGGGCATGTTTATCAAATAAATTAGTAAGAAAAGCATGAAATTTGGTAATAATTTCGTCTACATTATTGGCAGTGGTTACTTCATGCCAGGGTAAAGCAGCAGCATCTGTGAGAAGTGAAGCATGATATATGTCCCTGTATTTGCGATATTTTATTATATTGGGCTTATTTTTTGGGTACGGAGTTTATAGGCCCAAAAATTAGAGCATGCTTCAAAAGTCAAGGGGCAGGAAATTGTCCGTGGTGTGCAACGTGGATCGGGTCAGAAACAGCTATAATGTCAAGCCACGTGTCGGTTGTAGCGGTGTGATGAGTGGCTTGAAGTGGTAGCAGAGACATATATGTGGCTGAAATATTGTGGTCAAAAAAGTTTTTTCATATGTGGTACGCCCTAACAAATCGGAATTAAGATCGCCCATGACAATGACATGACTTTAACGAGCCATAAGATCCATGAGTGTGTGTTCAAATTTGGCAAGATGGCCAATATTGGGGGCCCTGTAACATGAATTAACTAAAACATGCGTCCCATTAACAATGACGTCCAAAAAAATAAATTCAGCCCGTCCCTCTCTAGATGTATCAGATAAGAATAAGGTGGAAGTAGGAAACTGAGATTTGACATAAACTGCAACTCCACCACCACGTTTGTGCAGACAGTCGTTCCTGAAAATTAACGTTATCGTCGCTTGTGGTTGGTTTTAGCCAAGTCTCAGAGACATCTACTTTGTCTGACGGGGAGATGTAAATTTTGTATAAATGTCCGTTTGTCTATCCGCATAACATCTCGAAAACTAAAAGAGCTATAGATTTTGAAATTTCGCCTATAACCTCAGAAAAGCCTGTTACGCGACACGTGGTGTGATGCATTTCCACGTTCATAACAATAAAGTGTTACTATTAGACATGTTATAATATCATATTATTGCATTTAGTTTGTGTACAAGTTTATTTACTGCGCGTGTTTCTCGTTGTCGTCATGGTTACCTATAATACCAATGTAAAGGTGTTCACCAGCGCTCCGCAAAATTCCACGAAGTGACACGCAACATCATTATACTCGATGTTGCCTATATATAAACGAAGATTCGTGCAAAATTTCAGTCTGTAGGTCTTGAAATATTTCTAATTTCAGTCTTCTCTAGCTCTCAACCACGTTAAACACAAACATATACAGTATGATCAATTCAACAAAGAACGATTTAGTTTAGGTAATAAATAAATTATCACTTGTGTATTGGTCTTATTATCTAAATTAGATGGAAATTAAATACATTCCATCAGTAAAGGTAATTGGCTTAATATAAGTCATGAAAAATATAAGTTTCATTAACATTATGAACACTTATGGCGGATTGATGGTAGACTGGATGAGTTGCGTCAACATCAAGTAATTAATCAGACATATTTAGTAATCATATTTTAACAGAACATAGAATAATGTTCAGTTAAGTAAGTTTGAGCAATTTAACTAGGTATATTAACTCAATCAATTAAACAAATTATAAGCCGTAACTTATACAACAGTCTACAAGTATTCTACTCAGTAGATAAAACCCACAGCTTACATCAGCTGTATTTAGATTGCAATAGTGACAAATATAAAACACATTATTTGGTTTATTTAACATTTTAACAGCTAATATTTCAATTATAAATATTTTTATTGTTTAATAATGACATATTCAGTTCTTGGTGTTTCATTTAACTGCCCCATTTTCCGAACGCACTTGTTGGTCAAGATTAGCGAATGGGAAATGTATGGTTAAGAATCTATGACAAGCCATCTTAGACCTCAATATCATACCCCTGTGAGAGGCTACCAACTCCACGCCCAAAGTAATAAGACAAATTTGGGAGCAAGCTATGGTATACTCCCTATTGTTTCAGTAATGCTTGAGGACATCCTACAACAAAAGATAAAGTTTGCAAGTACCCTTATTTAAGGTTACAAACTTTCTAAATCGTATAAGTAAGACGATATACTGCTTAGAATAGCAAAATTCAGCCGACACACAACACATCTTACTATTAACTAATATATAATTTCTCGTAGTATAATTGTACTAACGAGGTCAGATCGGACTTACACCTACAAAAAATTCTGCAAAACGATAACTAACAAGTATATAATTAGCATTCGATGTCATGTTATTGTATTTATTTATATACTACCATTACAACTCCTTTTGAGGTTTAGTAACAAATATCGAACCCAAGGCATATATGTATTCTTATTATTAGTCACTAATCATTATCCTTTTTCATCGTTAAAATAAAAGTAAATTTATCAATTAATTGATAAAATTCTGGTAAAACTATGATGAAAGGATGAGTTTAGCCATATTAGATTAAGAATTAAAACCAATACTTCATTTATCATTTGTATACCGGTAAAGTCATATGTATGTATGAAGACCATAAAGATTATTTTTAATTTAGTTATTTTGATAACCTTTTAAGCAATAACCTTAAGCAATAATATTACAAAGTTCTGCATATTGTTAAATTTTCTGAACACCAAATTTAATGAATTATTTGTGCAAGAGCAATTCTTTATTTCAGCATAGTCAATAACAGGAAACTATTGTGATAGTTAAATAACATTATAACTTTCCTAGCTATGTTTGGAAAATATATGCCAAATGTATAGTGTATAGTGGTATTCAGAAATTATTTATGTACACCACAGATAAAGGCATTCCATCCCTATTGAATTCACTAATATTGATTGTTTATTGCGATGGTTATTGTTCAACTGACTGATATTAAAAAACAGTAAAGCATCTAGTCTTTGCCTACAAAGGCAGCCACGGCAATAAAATTTGACACCTAACAACGCTATAAATTCCTATACCGTGATGTAGATGTCAACATTAATCGGCTTTACTGGAACTTTTGAATTCTATTTATGCGCGTTTTATTTTAAAATTAAAGCATATTAATTTTGAAATTCAAGTATAACACTACCGTGTAGACTCAATTGAAAAAATATTGCTCAGTTCAGTTCCAATGTAATTTTCTTGTATTACGTTTCACTTATAAGCAATTCCGCTGTTCTCGTGTGATGTGAATTGTAGCCTAAAGGATGACCATACAGGAAAATTGTATGTTTTCTTCCCTAAAAAAAAATTCTTTGACGAATATACTTCGTTAGTACTTTGCTATAACAGAGTAACATATATAACATATATTCTACTACTATCTGTATAAAAACGCAGCCCTCTTTTATTCCTCTATAATGGAACATCTTAATATGCATTGAATATATGTATTTAAAAGTACTAGGATGTCATTTTCAGGGGAAATTTAGTTTAATTATTATTATGCGGAAGAAGCCAAACTTCTAAAATATATTGGGCTTACTTAATCAGGTCAACTCCAAAAAAAGTTTTATAACGAAGAAATTCAATCTTGATTAGTAAAGTAAAAACTATTCTTTTTAGGAAAGTTATTGTTCCAACGATTTTGAATTTATAAACAAACTTTGATCTTAGAATTTCCACAATTTAACAAGTATACTGTAGTGTTAATTAATAGTCGGTCAGTAAGTAGTTAATCAGTAAGCGGGCTAGTCTCCACCAATAACTTGGACAGGGAAGTCGTACACAGTAACATAAAGTAACATAATGATAAGTTAAATAATAATAGTTAGTAGAAGCAAAATACAAAATTAGAGCAAAATAATAACAGTGGGGTGATTATGACAATCAATGGCCATATTACAATAACACAAATAGTAAACATGCAGTATTAGAGATTTAATCTAATACTACTCATGCACCAATATTACAGTGCAACAACTATATTCATAAGGCAAGCACAAAATCGGTAACTTCAAAAATATTTTTTTTTTATGTGCAAAGGCTGGAAAATTTACAATTGAAAAGTAGACAAAATTGTATTTATTATAGAGATCAATGAATGACTTCAAAATATAATATCAAGTTATTAAGAGTTATATGTTAAGCAATTATTTTTTTGAAAAAAGGCAAGTTAATTACTTATTACACAACATGTAGGTTTATATAAGCTATGAGAATGATACATGTCTTAAACTAGGTACTCAAATCTACTAAGCTAAATTACTATGACTACCAAGGCTATGAGATTATAAAATATTCAACACTTACCCTCTCTGCACAATCCTCCTAAAATAAGCTAAAATATTGTTAATTAATATTGTTAAAGGAGATTATCGTAGTAAACGTGCCAGGACGTTCGTCGCAATAAAAGGGGTTGCGGGTCATGAAATGTACAAAGGAGAAAAAAGGATAATTACTTACAAAAACATAAAGAATCAGAGAAAAATTTGATTACATTTTTAGAAGATTCAATACAAATTAGTAGGTTCAATATTACCAAGAAAATTTAATAGTAATCAGACAACAGAATTATGGTCGAGAAAAAGTTTTCTTAAAAAGATATTTAATAACAAAAATAATAACGACTGATTATACGATTATCTTTATCAAGAAGTTAGTGGGAAGAAAGTATTTATAAAAGAAAGTCGTAAGAATTGGAAGCCGGTACAAAATCACACTAAAAACAGCAGTGGTAAGGCAAGTATCGACTCTTGTTTTTTCTCGGGTAGGAGAATAATTAGATGAAAGAGATACATGAAGACGTAAAAGGAAATTCATTAAGAATGAGGTGCCAGGAAGACAATAATGAAAAAAAGAAAAATGGCGAATCCTATAACATTTAGAAGAGAAGGTGACAGCAAAATAATTTGAGTAGTATGAGTTAAAAATTTAATTTAGATCGTAGAATAAGTTTTGGAGTTAACGAAGTTTTAAGTTAAGTTTATTCTTTTTAAAATGTATTGGTTCTTCTAAATAACAACAGCAACAAAATTAAACGTAGCTATATTTTAAATCAATTAATCCTTTTAAAAGAGAAATGAAGTAGGCCTATGATAATTTATTTTAAATATTAATTGATGGTCGAATACTTTAGTAAGGTACCGAGTCGCTGCCCCTTACCCGATGTTGATAAGGCTCGGGTCACAATGTAGAATCAGCGAGCGTAGGGACGTTGGAGTAGTGTGGGCAGTATTCCATATGAGCAACGAGCGAAGTCATCTACCCAAACTGCTTGCGGTTATTCTCTCTCGATTTGCCAGTTGGCCGTCGTTATATACAATAGGCTCTCACGGCCGCGTGGTAAGGAAGCGTCCCCCTCTCGTCGTGATCGGAGGGGAGCGACAATACTTCCGTGAGGGCACGGACCTGTCAGTTAGTGTCTGACTCATCGTTGGTGAAAATAATAATTCCAGTACTTTTAACTCATATCACTATAAAACTCAAGTATCTATTTAGAAATTTAACTAATTAGTATTTGATTTATTATGATAAAAAGTAACATGTCGCAGTAAACTTACTTCAAAAAGTCCTTGACTTAATATCCCCAAACATAAAGTTTTTTACAAGTTCTAACAAATATATACAATCTCAAAGCATTTCGGATATCCAAATGATGGTTCAACGGTTCGGTCCCTAGCAAGACGTCTTTCAAAAAGATTATCGCTTGCTTCATATGTTAAAAGCAAAACATTCTAAAAGCGATCATTGATCTCTTCAGATGCTCCAAGCAAGTTATTCTCAAAAATTGATGACTGATCGCTTTAGTTGTTCAAAATCCTCCTACGAAGAGATGATTAGTCGTTTGAGTCGCTCCAGTCGAATCATCATTAAATCGATGATTATTTACTCAGATATAATAAGTAAAACCTCTCTCAAAGCCAAGAGTGTATGCTTGTGCCTCTCCAAGCAAAGCATCTTTCTAAATTATGGTCTATTGTTTAAGTAGCTTTGAGTAAACCACCACCTGAAGCAACATTTAATTTATTTTTTTTTTTGCTCCACGGAAAGCATATTTCAAAGCGACGACAGATCCTTTCAGTTGCTTAAGCAAAATACCGTAAGTTACGAAGTGTCGCTTTAGTCGCGCTAAACATCCGCCCCTCTAAGCGATGATCGATATCTTCAGACGCGCCTAATAAAACGCCCCTTTGTGTATACTCAAGTTACAAAAAATGTTGTTATCAAACGATTTACGAATATTTGATACCTTTGATATGTTATACTTAAGTTGTGTGAGCATCAAACCCTATGTCAATACACTCCAATACATTTCGTTATCACTGATTCAAAAAATGTATATAAGATAACACGAGCATGGTTACTTTCATCACTTTTAACTGTGATCTGATGAAAGTACATCTCTCTTTTTGTTAATATTCTAATGTTACTATATTGTTAATATTTTATTTTTGATAACGTCTTTGCGTACTGTACACACCAGTCGGGTAGAGTTTGCTCTCTTCACAATATGTAAAAATGATAGGTAAATTAAATTTGAGTTAGGAATGAACAATTTAATTGAGGCAATGAAATATAAACTATTGAAAGTGGCACGAAAGTTTTTTGGGGATTAAAGTTCAAAATCTTGTTAAGCTATACGTTCGGGGTTTGAGACTTGTCTTTGAGTTATATAACTACCAGTTTTATGTTAGTTAGACTTTGAAAGATTAGTTTATACTAAATAAAAAAGCGAAACAGGGAAAGAATCCTATTAATACAGATCAAGAATCCTGTAAGAAGTGCAATAACAAACGTGAAATACTTGATTTCGCTTATTATTTGCCTACACTTTATATTTTATTGTTTTTTTTTAAGTTTATAATTCTTGATTTAACAGCATGTGTCTTGAAGTGTATTCTCAGAAAGAATAAACTCTATAAATAAATCATTAATAACAAGCTCTACCTCTAGAAAAAATTTCTCGTTTGGATTTTATTTAAAATGTGTTTACCCCGGAACGCAAATAAATGCATAGAACAAAATATTTGTGACTAGATATAAGCCTGACAGAGATTACATAGAACATTTTATTGCATGTTGTCAGCGATAAAATAAGGATTGCTTAAGCGTCTGTTTTAACTTCACTTCCGGTGCAAATGTCATTTCCGGGTGCAGTAAACAGGGGTGGCGGCCTTGTTCTTGCCACTGCTGTTGTTTTTTCCATGTTTAAAAATTAATAAATGATCGTTGAATTTAAAATTGCTGGGGCCCATATTTTACAGCAATGTTTCTTTACTCACAACTAACATTGATTTGTACACAGTACACTTAGACATATTCTTCGTAGTGGACAGAGTTATTTTGTTCTGTTTTATATCAAAAAGTCTTTAACGTCCATGTAATATTTAAAACGTAGTGGGCTATCTGTATTCTCTTTAGTAGAAACATAAATATACTGATTATAATTTAATTATTCTAGCTGATCGGAAATCTGTATGAGTGGGAGTCTGGATTCCTCTCAAAATTTTCAGTGATCTAACTTAATAAGTAAATCAAGCTGGGCCAGGCTTAAAATTGCCTTTTTCCAAAAGTTAGAAGCAATCTTTCCAAAAGTCAGAAGCAATCTCATTTTACTGAGTAATACATAACATTTTCATAATACACATTTTTAACTACTTATTTTAATTCTTGAATTCGAAGAAAGTAACAAAACAATCCACTAAAAGTTTTAAAACGCATGTTCTCACATAAATTTTAATGAACGCCATTTATAGACAGAAATGATTCATTTAGATTGTCATAAACATTATATTTAACGATTTATTCAATATTTAATCTAAAATACACGTCTAACTCAATCCTTTTAAAACTATACTGAAATATTACCTAAATCCTTTACCAGTAGGGTCTAAAAACTGTCTTAATTAGAAAATACAGATTTGTCAAGGATTACGTTACATTCGATAGCCATCCAGTTTCTTAACTTAATACAAACAAATAAACGTACCTTTCAGGTTTTCACTACCAAGTACTTTTGCAATCTATTGGGCCTCAGAGCCTATCTAATTAAATTCAACAAAACTCGTGACGTTGATTCAAGATAGTTTCTAAAATAACACTTGAAGATGTCACTTTGAGAGGCGATATGAATAACTCTATCGAGTTAAATAATTAGTTTACAATATATAAAATCAAATTATTTCCTTATTAGAAATGTAACCTCAAAAAGTGTTTAATATCTGTAATAATAATAAACCTTTTAACACGTTTGCAGATTTTATTTGTACAATGTACATTTTGAATTCAAGGAATCAATCATCGGTACCAACTACAAGTACCTGATAATGGATTTTTGAATTTGAAACGTACATTGTACAAGCAAAATGTACAAATGTGTTAACAGGTTTATTATTGGTATTTCTTTGACTTACACCTTATACCATCTAAGGATATATCATTATCTCTCTTAGACTGACGAAATTACACAAATATTTTTAATATAATATTTCCGATAAACTAATCACGAACATACATTTCGAATGAATTACAATATATATATATATATATATATATATGTATAAATTTAATAATATAATATACTGGGTGCTTCAAAAAAATGTATACACACTTTGAACTATCGTAGTTTTCCCGCTCTACAAGGCTAATGTTATATTTCTTCGCCAGGTGGCAGCATAATCGTCCCTTTATGTTACATTGTTAGTTGGAATTTGTAATATCAACATGGCGGACGTACGTTTGAGTTTTGAAGAACGTAAGCAGGTTATTAAGTGGTACTGGAAGTTTGAGAATGTAAATGAAGTTCAAAGACAGTGGAGAAGGTATTATGATACAGAACCACCTTCAAGATTAACAATTACACGCATACGAGACAAATTCGAAGTTCATGGAACAGTGTGTGATGTGCATAAAGGTCATTCAGGTCGACCTCGAACAGCTACAAGTGATGAGTCTTCAACGGCAGTCTTGGAACTGTTTCAACGCTCTCCTAACAAATCTACAAGGCAAGGGGCACGTGAAAGTGATGTAAGTGCTAGCAGCGTGCTACGCATTCTGAAGAGAGGCAAGTATCGTGTTTACATTCCAAGGCTGGTGCAACAGCTAAGTGACGACGATCCAGATCGAAGGTTGCAATTTTGTGAATGGGTTCAGGAGATGGTGATACGTGAACCGGAATTTATGGGTAGCATCATTTGGTCGGATGAAGCCCAATTCAAACTTAATGGAACTGTCAATAGGCACAATTGTGTTTACTGGGCTGAAGACAATCCTCACATTACAATTGAAAAAGCTGTAAATTTGCCTGGTGTAAATGTGTGGTGCGGTTTGTCTTCAAGGGGACTCATTGGACCTTTTCGATTTGAAGGTACTGTAACTGGTATTAGTTACCTAACAATGCTTACTGATTCCATATTTCCTGCCATTCGTGCATTATACGGTAATGATAATTTTTATTTTCAACAAGATGGTGCCCCGCCGCACTATCACAGGGACGTACGAGCTTACCTGGATCAAAATTTGCCGGGCCAGTGGATAGGACGCAGGGGGCCAATTGAGTTTCCAGCACGCTCTCCAGACCTTACACCACTGGATTTCTTCTTATGGGGCACAGTAAAAGATGAGGTGTACAAACGTAAACCACGTAACCTAGACATCCTTTGGAATGAGATTCAAGCTGTGTGTAGAGAAATCTCATTGGACGTTTTGATACGATGTACAGAATCAGTGGTGACTCGTACTCGGAATTGTGTTGATGCTGCAGGTTACCAATTTGAACAGTATTAACATTTGTTATTTACGTTTCATTTACATTGGACTTTAAGCTTTCTAATTTCCTGAAATTTTACTTTGTAGAACGGTAAATAAATTTTCTATGGAAGTTCAAAGTGTGTATACATTTTTTTGAAGCACCCGGTATATATTAGAATCATCAAATACTCGTATCTGTATAAAACTTCATTCCGATACATTTATCGGTAGCATGTAAAAAGTGACTAAATGTGTATATTTTATCGCAAATCTATGTTCATAAAAAATATTATCCCATAAAGTAATTTATATTACCCTGTTAAAAGTCTAAACTATTTTACAGAAACTAGCATTTATTTATTGGTAGGTTTGACATTATCTATTTATTTAAGTGTTTACAAAGAATATGTAAAGTTTGATTATTTACCTAACACAAGAAATAATGTAAGATATATTGTACAAAATAATATTAAATCACTTTAAATTTTTTTGGAATTGCACCTGTTTATGGAATTTTTCTACAATATATATTACCATCATGTATAGTAAAGTAATAAATGCAGTCCACTAGAGAAAATATGCCAACCTAGTTTATTTTATTTGAAAATACGCGTGTAAAGTTATTAACCATTTATCTAAACTGTCATTAAGTAGAGAAACACATTTTATTGAAACAATAAGCACCGCACTTAAGTAATATTTAACATATTAAAACAAGGTAGTAATCAAGTTATGTAATTTATTTTACTACTTGTGATATTATTAAAAGACGTTACCGTACGTTTTAGAAATATAATATAAAATAACAAGTAACCAATGGTCTGCAAATTGCACTTTCTGTTTTATATAAAAAAAGATGAGGTATTTATGTTAAAAATGACCCATATATTTAGACAATGAAGAAAATGCCAGATAAAAATTTACTCACTTTTTTGTGATGAAACGGTTTTTACTGAACGACACAAGCCTGCTTAATATTTACTTAACTTCAACGTTATCTACTTGCCCAGCCCAGTCTCCCATGAATTGTTCTGCTCTCCGTAAAATAAACAGCGGTCGAGAAATATGAACGTTCCATAGCGATTAGAATTCAGTATCAGAGTATTGATAAACTTTTCTTTGTGTAGAAATAATTTATTCAAGCCCCAATATAAGTGAAAAATAGTTAAAGAAAATTACAATATCTACAAAACAGGTTTGTTGATATAGTGCGTTCGGAAAGTCGCTATGCACTTGAATTGTGACTATGCATTATGAAAATATATATAAAGAAATGACTATGTATTTTGAAGAATGATTAATTTAATACCTTAATTACATTGTTAAACCATACTTGAATAAATGATTACATTGTTTATAAGAGGTGCTCGAAATGGCCTCATTTGGCTTCAATACAGTATTGCACTCGTTTGGTTTGCAAACACTTTACCCAACTGAAGAACAGTCATTCCTCGAATGTATGCCGTTATCGCGGCTTTAAGTTCGTCAATCGTGTGTGGTCTGTTCCGATACTGTTTGTTCCGCCGGACCCCATGAAAAGAAATCGGAGGGGGTTGGGAGGGTCAGATCAGGAGATCGTGAAAGCCACAAATTCTTGGGGATGATTCGTTTACTAAACACGTTGCGCAGGAAAGTCATTGGGGTGTTAAAAGAAATTTGCTGGGGCCCCGTCTTGTTGGAACCAACCATTATTCATGTTCACTTGTGTTAATCGATTTATGAAGTTCTCTGAATGAAAATATCAGAACAATAACGATCATTATTGACTGTGTTTGAAAACAAAATGTTCCAATAATGCGTGCTCTAGTCACAGCAGCCCAGACTCTTCGAATTTTTGCTTCGTGTAAGGACTGTTCATGTCAAGCGTGAGGGTTAGTTGCCGATCATAGTCGTGTATGTTGTTTATTACATAACCAACCAAGTGAAACCACCCTTCATCTATTTAAAACGTTACGTCAAGAATGTCTTCGGAATTTTTGTCCTGAAACCAATGACACAATAATTTTGTCTTCTGTCATTATCTGGTTTCAGGTTTCGAATACACCTTAATTTGAATGGGAATAGGTTAATTTCTTTTCTGACAGCTTTATGTGCAGTAGCAGGTCCGATATATCATGCTGTTGTGCTATCTTAGGCACTGATTTTGTTGGACTTTCTGCCATAGAATCAGAAATAACCAGCAGCTTTTTTTCATTTAGCTTACTGGGCCTACCACTTCGTTCAGCGTCTTCAACAGAGCTAGTGGTACGCCTGAAATAGCACCCCTGGACATAGCATCCCCTCGCATCTGACGTCATTTTGACATCACAAAAGGTGGTGCTAAATCAGAGCGGCGACTGTGTCCATTACCTGAATAAACACCCCCTTTGAATAGAGAGGAGGTCCTATTTCAGCGCCTTAGCCTTGTCCATGTAATGATATAGCACCCCCTTGAAGCGGGGAGGTGCTAAATAAGAGCCTATACTTTATTGATATGAAGAATAAGCACTCCTCCTTGTGACAACAAGACAAATCTACTCGTGTTGCTGATTAAATGCTAGGGGGTGCTAATTCATAATAAAATTGAAGATATAATATTTACTTAAAAATATTAAATGTCGAAGAAACAGCTGTCAAACTTTCATGTGGATAGTAAACTTAGTTGGCGATCCCATACAAATAAGGTTGGTACCAAACGCATTAGGGTTTACTTTCTTTTACTAAACTTAAGAAGATTGGATTTTATTTTGGAGACGTATTTTACTTTTTTTAATTCTCACCTAACCTACGGATTTTGCTTTGGGGTAACATCAGTGGTGGTGCGCCTAAAGTTTTCCTTTGTCAGAAAAATCTGTAATGATGGCTGATATAAAGAAATTTGAGAGCTGTAAATCTTTTTTCATCATGTACAAAATTTTAACTCTTCCTGGTCTGTTTAGTTTTTCCACTGTTATGTTTGTAAAGTCACATCACGAAACTTTACTGAGAGATATTTTTATTATGAATAAAATACTAGAATAAATTACCTACACATTCCTACTATAAGACCCAGCAAGGTAGCCATTAGCTGCTTCAGATAAAACTTATATACAACTATACAATAAATTACCTCAACATGTCAAGAATTTTAATGTACAGGCTTTGAAAAATGTAACTAGGAAATTTCTTCTACTGACTGTACCCTACATATTAGAAGAATTTTGAACAAAGCCGTTTCACACACCGCGGTCACACTATGTCACGTTACGTTACGTGACAGATGTCGCGTGACAGACGTACAGTACACACCGCCACCGTCTGTCAGATACTAGGACATTGTTTCTGCTCTCAGTCAGTCGTTTTAGTTGAAGCAGGTAACATGGCAAGTGGTTCGTGGTGCGATAATAAAACTATGCTATGGCAGTACCTCCTGATGAACCACTATTTGAGGAAAATTTCAATACTCCTTATGTGATTGTGGGTGACGAAGGTTTTTCCTCTTAAACGTTTCTTGCTTCGTCCATTCCCAAAGGACCGACATCTTAACGACGAAAGAAGAATTTTCAACTATAGACTTTTGTAGATGTAGAAGAGTAGTTGAAAATGCTTTTGGCATTCTTACACAAAGATGGCGTATCTACTTTCAGACCCCTTTAACTGTAAGCTGCACTTAGTAAACAAGATAGTCAAAGCAACAGCCGTCCTCCACAATTATCTTTGCTCTAAGGAATCATTTTCTCCAGTAGTGACGCCTGAGGAAATTTTAGTAGCTTATGACAAAGCATGGAAACCTATTCCTCGTTATGGTGCTCAGGCATCTAAAGAAGCTACCGTGATAAGAGATCACTTTGTTAAATACTTCATGTCCGAAGAAGGAAGTGTGCCATGGCAGTGGAACCAACATTTAATGATAACCAAAACAACAATTAAATTATTGTTCTAACAATTTGTAATATATTCTGCTCTTTTGTATGATTAATATTTCAAAAATATGTTTCCTTACAGTTTGTGGCATGTAGTAGAAATGATTATTCTACTGTTTGTATATGAACATTATTTAATATGTAATTTTCTGTTGAATCACTTTCGTATAAACATAATGCCAATTTTTATTTAACATGCATGTGTTTTTCTTTTTGTAAGTCGTGTTTTTTTTATTACCCTTACGGGATTTTGTACCAAATTTAATTTGGGATGTTCATTAAAGAGTATAAATAATACAAATGTATGCTAATATTAAAACCAGTGAAATAGATATTACCACTAAACATTTATGTTGTCAATATTATTAAACTATACTCAATTAATGAAGGGTTATTTTGAAAGTTTTTAACCTTGAACAAGTACAATTAAGAACTACTTACTATTTTGTTCCAGTTGCTCTGCTATTTCACCCCATGCTGTGTCCTTTAAATTACTGTCTCTATACTCCTCCAAATCTGCATTCCACAGCAATGGATGCGTTCTGACGGCTTCAATTAACTGTTCCATAGTAAATAACAAAAAGAGTAATCCAACTTCCTGTAATGTGGAACTGAGCGACAGGTCTGGTCATGAGCGCGGCGGGGCAGCGAACCAGTGCGCATGCGCGAGGCCACAGACGTCGACAGATGTTTTAAAAGATCGCTCTCGGAGCGATTCCGCAGATTCGTCTGTCGACGTCTGTGGTGTCTGTGAGGTTCTGCGGAGGTCAGTGTGAATTACACCATTTAAAACTATGGAAACAGATCTTTTGAAAAATCTGTCACGTTACGTAACGTGACATAGTGTGACCGCGGTGTGATCCTGAGTGACAGTGTCGCCGCGCTCCATGAATGCCCCGACCGGGACCGGAACGGCTCCCTACCCATAGGCCTACCAGACACTTCGTTAACAACTGACCAAAACTGTTTAGCATCATTACCCACTTCAATAATTTTATTTTTGTAATAACTAAATTTTGCTTGTTTGATGATAGATATAATATTTACTTTAAAATATTAAACGTCGAAGAAACAGCTGTCAACATTTCATGTGGATAGGAAACTTAGTTAGGGACACAAAAAAACCAGGTTGTTACCAAACGCATTACGGTTTACTTTCTTTTATTAAACTTAAGAAGATTCGATTTTATTTTGAAGACGTATTTTACTTTTTTTAATTATCACCTAACCTACGAATTATGCTTTGGGGTAACACCAGTTGGTGCGCCTAAAGTTTTCCTTTGTCAGAAAAATCTGTAATAATGGCTGATATTAAGAAATTTTTAGAGCTGTAAATCTTTTTTCTTTATGTATAAAAATTTTAACTCTTCCTGGTCTCTTTATTTTTTGCAATGTTATGTTTGTAAAGTTATATCACGAAACTTTACTGAGAGAGATTTTTATTATGACTAAAATACTAAAATAAATTACTACACATTCTTACTATAAGACCCAGCAAGGTAGCCATAAGCTTACCTCAACATGTTAAGAATTTTAATGTACAGGCTTTAAAATTTGTAATTAGGAAATTTCTTTTACTGACTGTACCCTACATATAAGAAGAATTTTTTAACATGTTGAACAGCTGTAATTTAGCATGTAATTTCTGAATTTTGACGTAGCCTATTGCTTGTAATAGCTTAACGGCATTATAAGATTTGATTTGATTTAAGACGTTAAACAATTGATCAACCCGTCGAAGTGAAATACGATATTATCCAGTTTTTGACAGTAAGGAACGTTGCAGCAGCAGATATTCATAAACAGATAAGTGAAGTGGACGGCCCTATAGCGATGTAAGACAGAAAAAGTGATGAAGTGGGTGAGAGATTTCGAACATGGACGGGAAAATATCTATGATCGAACCGGCCATCAGTGATCACGGAAGATTTGGTCAATTTCGTTAATGAAAAAAGATTGTGAGGGTTGGTGATTTACCATTTTAAATAAATAAATAAAAATGCCTGTATTTACAAGCGCTTCTCAGTATAGTTAACGTTTTTCATAACAACTCAAGTCACTGAATGCCTTAAAAACTGTATAACAAAAACTAAACAAAACTTAATTTAAACAGGTAGTAGCCAATTTAAAATAATGCAGTGGTAAACACTTTAAAGTTTGTTATTCGTTCATACTAATAGCTTAACTAATTGACGACAATCAAAAAGTTTCTAAGTTTCCTTTTAAATGAGGAACAACTGCATTCTTTTATGCTAAGGGGAAGGTCGTTGTACAACTTAGGGCCAAAGTATGAGAAACTCCTTCTTCAGACTTCTTATCTGACTCTACGAAAGTTTAGCAGATAGCCATGGCGGGTGCTTCGTTGCGAGACTTCCTCCCGGCAGAACAACCGCTCACTCAGGTACCGTGGTTCCTTGTGTAATAGCATTTTGTGGACCATGCAACACGTCAGCATCCTGCAGACGGATTCCATTGGCAGCAACTTAGCAGCATCCCGAAAGGGGGATACGTGATCAATCGTCTCAAATTGAAATTGAAATGTATAGCAAAGTTTTGAAGTCTCTGTATGCGATCGAAGTCACTCCGCAAGATGTTACTATAAGCAGGATAGCAGTAGTAAATTACAGAAAAGACCATTGACTGCATAAGCTGAAGCTTGGCGAATTCCGGCAGCAGACTTCTGAATCTGTATAGTCCTCTTAATCTACCAAGAGCACATTCTCAATCTTTGTTACCTGGCTTCTTCCTCCAATATAAGACTTCACCCACTCAATAGCATTTACACCAAAACCATAAAAGTGCATTTTAACCAGCAACATCCTATGACCTATTGAGTCGAAAGTATGCGAATAATCCAGCAAGACAACTGAACTATACTTTCCGCTGACTTTAGCATCAGTCAAATCACAAAACAGATTTGTCAAGGCAGTTTTATAATAATAATAATTGGAATTTCTGACCGTAAATGAAACGACACTGCACACAATTTTCTCTAAACATTTGGAATTTCGTAATTTACGCTGACGTTGGGTTTATGGGCTACTTACTGAAAACACACAAAGTGAGAAGAATAGGTTATGCTTTTGGTCCTTTATATTAAGGAAGGCGATGCACTTTTAGAGAGCATTGTCACAGATGATGTGATATATGTTTCTCACATAAGCGCAGAAACGAAACACCAGTCAATAGTGCTGTAGATGGAGCTTATATTGGTCACTGTTAAATTACATTAAAAACATAAAACTAATATTTAATACTTTTATTGTTTTGTGAGGCCTTTCGATATCAACTTTTACCTATTAAAGATACAAACACAAATTGGATAAGCACTACATGGACAAATATATCTAAAGATGTACAAAAATCATTCAAAAACATACAAATAAAAACGTCACATATTAAACAATAAGTCAATTGAAGAATAAATTGAAAAATCCAAAAGATGAAGAAGAAATTATTAATAAATCAGGTATATACCAAATTAAATGTGATGACTGCAACAAAAAATACATTGGACAAACAAGAAGAAAAATTCATACACGATATACAGAACATTGCTCCCACATTAAATTCAACAGAAAAGAAAAAACTGCCGTCACACACCACTGCATCAATACTAGACACACTATATCACAGAAAAACTTAAAACTATTAAAACATGTTAACACTCCAAAATAGTTAAATGCATGGGAGTCATATTACATAAATCAAACAAATACAGATGATCTACTAAATCAAGAAGATGGACCAATTCAAAATTCAATATTACTTAAACGAAGATTACAAAAATAACATTCAAAATTTATATAGTATAATACCAGTAATAATTTAATTATATTTACACACTACGCCACACAGGACAAATTAATATTAAATCACATATGTTAACTATTATTAATAATAAAATTTACTTTTGTATTTATTTTGTGATGGGTCTGAAGAAGATATCTTGGATATCGAAAGGCCTCACAAAACAATAAAATGTATTAAATATTGGTTTTATGTTTTTAATGTAATTTACCAGTCAATAGAATGGCATCAGACGATGTCACCAGTCAACGTCAAGGCTAAACAAACAATCTCAACACACAAGGCTATGGCGACCATGTGTGACAACTCTCGAGTCTACAGTCGAGATACTGAGACACGGTTTCCCGTTTATTGCAGGGTTTACTACTTCACTCTGTCTTCGAATATAAACCTACATCCACTTTGCTCCTTTAGATCACTACAATAAATCTAGTTATGTAATCGAAAACATATATTGGCAACAGTAAGTATAACTTGGCAAGTTTTATCACAAGTGTTGGTCGCATATATTGTAAACTTATAACCATACATAGTAAAATAGGAAAGGATATAGTGAAACATCTTTTAGAAGACCCATGATAATGTAATAATTCTTATGATTTACAATCATACGTTGACAACAAAAGTAGCATATAAGTAATGGAAATAAATAACACATACAAAAATAATGTTAAATTACGTATGAATGTAATATAAAAGATTTTATTTTTTATTTATTTTCACCCATATTTGTTAAATTATAAAACTTCAGGGTACAGATAAATTACTCTGTCAAACTTCACCATTTGATTTCTTATGTTAAAATAAGAAGTAGTGTTTGTACATTTCTCTACAGCGAGTAGTGTAAATATTACACAACCCAGCACACGACCCTGAGGGACTGCTCTTGTAATTGATGTGGTCTTTTATCTGCAAATTTGCTATAAAACATTATATTTTGTGCTGTAGATGTAACACTGAAGATCCACTTTTTTAAGTCGTTTCTTTAATGTTATGTATCAAAGTTTTTATGGTTTTATGTTATTTTCTGATAAAACAAAGATTAACTCGTATTTTATAACAAGAAGCTGAGAAATTGTACTTAGTCCTAAATAAACATTTGCGTTTCTTCCGAAGTGACAGGATATTCTGGATACTTAAGGCTGGAGGCAAGGAATGTCTCTTGTCGAGGTCCATAAAGAAGGATTGTTGGCAATAATCTCACCCATGTCATCTTGGAAGAATGGGTGGCCTGCTCTGTATCAGTGTCTCCAGTTAAAGTGGGCAGGGGTAGCACGCCTTTATGTATAGTGTAGCAACTGCCTTTTAACACTTAGAGAACCCCACCAACTCCAAGTTATCCCTCTTTAGTACACTCAACCTATCGATCTATCCGTGCACCCCAATATCTTGTACATATTCTCGGTTATTGATTTGCCGCTCCAGGATGTCCATTAAGTTTGTCCAGATTTAAGGGATACATCAAGTTTTGCTGTATCCAGTGCAGGTTCAGCTGGAAGGTATACACCAACCATGCGAAACCATTCTGCGAAGCAAAAGGTTTAGCCAAAACTATAGATATTCTTTTAGCTATAAATGGTCCCAATAAGGCTGTTTTTAAAAAACTGATTCCGTGTTCAACAGTGCTGATTTGAGAAGAAAAATAATATACGAATTCAGAAATATACAAGATATTTCTGCTTTTAGTATAGAGTCTGCACCTCTTAAAATAAGAAATGCACACATTTCAAAACATGCAAAACTGTAAATGTCTGTCCGAGTAAACCAGATTTTATTCTTTAATCCGCCAAGGTGAGTAATCGAAGATGGTGGGAAAATTCCTGATAGCTGAGAGGAATGTGAGATCTATACAGTCCTGCGAAGAGACAATCATAACCGTCAAAAACGTTCAATCAACAGTCCAAGTAGCCTCTAGTAATTTTACATTTTACCTCCAGTTTACGTTCAAGATGAAGATTTACTACGAGCTAGAATTATGTAACGTTATCCCTCATTCAAACCATTTTAACACAATCCTCATATTATTTTGAAATGATATAAACCTATACATATAAAGATAAAACAAATTTCGTTAAATAAATATTCCTTCCGGCTCAATCGTAAGAATGGTAGTGTACACATGTAGTTGTCATCTTAATATGTCAAAGTGAAGCTGCATTATTAGTTGAGACTTCTAATTTCATTGACAAAACTGATGGTTCAATGAAGCTTGTAATGTTGGCATTTCAATAAACCGAATTACGTTTAAATATACATAAACCATACAAGGATGAAATCGGTATATAATACTATTGGTGTAAACTTCGTTTTCACAAATTCAAAATAACGCCTGTTATTTTAATCTAACTTGTACCGAGGGGTAACTTTTTGCAATTATTTTTTACTTTTGTTACTATGGAAATTTAGACTTTTGTTTTATTCCATAACGCACAATTTGTTTTTTTTTCTATCAGTTTCAGACAATCATTTACAAGTATTTATTTATAGGTATTTATTACATTATTTTTATCTTTGTATATTAACTAGGCGGGTTGCAACCTTATCGCATTGCACAGTACTCCTCATGACGAACGCATAATACTGAAATGACCCATGATTACTCTGATTCGCAAACACACAATCGCCTGAGTACCATTGCTGTCCAACTATTCAAACAGGCATAAAAAAATTTAATTAATGTAAAACTATGTAAAGAAAATACAGATAAAATCATATTAAAAATGCGGTAATTCGATTATTAAAACTCTCACTTACATACACCCCATACCAAATGCCATTATGATTACACACACTGTTCGACCTTCGCATGTATATATACAGACTTCGGCTATGTCATGTGAGCTATTTCTAAAGTTAACTAATAACACGCATAACTATAATATAGGTTGATTTTAATTATTACTGATACTACAAGTGATCTTGCGATAACCGCTGTCCCAGTATTCTATGCCATTTAGCTTTATATTACAGTAAGTATAGTCAAAGTTCCTTGTCTCACAAAAGTCTGTCAAACAAAATTGAAGAATGAGTCGACATGGGCTAAGCTTACAATCATCACTTTTTTGTAAAAAACTTGAAATAAGTTTAGTCTTTACTTAAATAAGTTTGCGGCAAGAAAAGACTGTACAACACCTTCGGCCGAAGATGATTTTTTTGCGGCCCTAGCTTTTAATATTTAAAATCACAACAGCAAAAATTAGCACAAACCGTATCTTTACTGATATAATCTGGATGAAACAAGTAATTACAATTTCAAACCAAATTAAGGTAATTATTTATCATATGAATGTTTACCATATGGCAAAGAAATCCTTTGTTTTTAAATCCAAAGTACTCCTTCATATAAAATGTTTTAATAGTATCTTGATTTTATGTTTTAGCAAAAAATGAAACAGAATGGTACTATTAAAAAGTAATAACTTTGAAATGGAATTATGTTTTGTTTTCTATCGGAACAAAATATTTTAGAAATAAGCTTTCCAAATAAAAAAATACTCATTGCAACGAAAGTACTGAACATCAACGTCAATTATTGTTTTATGTTTGATTAGTCAAGACATTCATAACAAAGTTAAGTCACACCGTAGAATTTATATCTATGCTTGGTTTCATTTCCATAGCGTACTATATACAACGGAATGCAATATCAGGATGCCGGCATCATTTTTCAGAGCGTCAGACACAGACAGCTCAATATCAGAGAATATGAGATGGGTAACTTCCTTTATATTTAGTTAAATACTGTAATTGTAGAAATGTATATCAAATAGTGATAATATTCAGAGGCGTTGGGTTGATATAATAGCTTGGAAGTGCATATTTACGTAAATTAAATATATCCTTGTCATCTACATCTTTTCAAATATTTATTAGTTTTTTCCCAAAACTAACATAGTTTTATGTAAGACATAAATTAATTGGTTTTACTTTCTCCTTGGACTATTACGTATGCTATTTGGGACTATTACGAATGCTAAATCAACGTACCTATTTCTCTCCGACTATTATGCTATATAGATTTATAGACACACTAGCTGTTACCCGTGGCTTCACACGAAATTTTAAACACCGAAGTCCTTATTTATATTACTTAATAAAAGCACTTATGATGTAATATGATGGAGTCCTATTGAAATTTTAAAACGTAAGTAGGCATGCTGATGGTAGATATTATTTACGTTCATGGTAAATAGTATCAGGGTTTAACTTAATTCGTATATCATGTTTTGTACGTGTAGGAGCATTTCTGGTTCTAATTATACATATAAGTTACAGCTGAGTCTGAGTCACAGCTGCATTGTTACCCCGATCAAGAAAATACAATACACAGGTCTCGGAAACCTACTTCGATCAAAAAGCGTCTATTTCTAGTTCTTGTCATAAATTTCAGGTCTGAGATATTTCCAGTGCCATAGTAGAGTTTGCCTTGTCCTGACGAAGAAAAAATATATACTACTTGCGTAGGCCCGAGAAGCCTACTTCTCTTAAAAAGTGCCTACTTCAGACCGTTTAAATTCACTTACTATGTTACATTTCAGCTTGCAATATCTCCTCGATCAAATTATAGTTACGTTGGATTATGCAGTTCTCGGAAATATACTTTTGTCAAAATCGTCTACTATCGGCTTCTGTATTCTATTTTCAGTTTAAAATATTTCCAGAAACATATTTGTTTGTTTTGTTTTCCTGATGAAGAAAATATACACTTACGTAGGACTTATTACGGCCAAGGGGAAGTAATACCTACTACCTATGTACTTTCGGTATAAGGGGGAAATCCTTCCAAAATAATCGTTATTAAAGTTTTGCATTACACTGGTTTTTAGGACTGTAGACAGGGAAAGAATGAATTGTTGAGGCATTTTAGCGTTCATTTCTCTGTTTTTCCAAAAGCCACTGTTAAAATGCCATATCACAATATCAAGAAAGCCCACCAGTTTTAAAGTAACTTTATGTGAAAACATTCATAACTATGTTCATTAAGGTTTTTTAAATTACAGCGTTTAAATAATATTTAAAATACGTTAGATTATTTAAATCCGTCGCTGGCGCAATCTGGAGTAAAACTTTGATATTAATTGTTTTTACTATCTGCATTACACTAATGATCAATCACTGTTTACCTAATACTATGTGATCAAAATTTAAATGTAAACATATGTGTCAAAAAGTTAGTCGTACTATAGCTGAAGGTGATACAACTGTATTGTGCCAGTTTAATTTTAATTATGAAAAGTAAAAAACTACAATTATTTAGAATTATAAAATATTTCAGGTAACTTTTCTTACCGTTTTCTTCATAAAAGCATCCTTTAGATTTTAATGGACATTTTACAAAAAGAATTAACCAAATTGGTCCAGCCGTTATCAAGATTTGCGTTTAGCAACACATTTTGCAATTCATTTTTTTATAAGATAATATGTAATGTCTGATCAAAAGACGGAATCAAGATGTTCCTTTATTTCTGTATACAGTACATAAACCTATTGTATTCAATTCCAAAGTCATATAAGAATTGCTTTGAATTAGCACTAAATATTTGTGTATTAAAATATTACTTAATTAGCAGTAAATTATTAAGAGTTTAAATCAGCAAATTTCAGTTTTGACAGAGAAGTTTTACAGTGGTAAATACATGGTACTTGACACTACTAGTATTATGCACATTAAATAAAAATTGAAATTGAAATTTCAAAATTGTATTTATTTTGGAAATCAAAATACTTTCTCTTTAACAGAATCATAAATCGTGTTTTTCAGAACTAATATAAGGATTGAACTCTTCCAAATGAATTGCTTCAGTAGTTCACATATTTGTCAAATCTTGGTTAAATATAGGTATACAATACCTATAACTGTTATTCTGATGTTATGATAGAAGAAAAACAGATAACAATGTGCAGAACTAACCCCTTGGGATCAGGATTAATGTGTATCGTTCTGTTAAATGCACTGTGACTATTATAGTACAACTTGACTGATTGTGGTTTTGCTGAGTACACTCTTACACACTTTTGATTCGCCATGTTTTATTACATATGTTTTTATACAAGATTATATACGTAGAATCACAATGCATAATCAATTAATTACTCTTTAAAGCAATGATTTTTTTCTAAAGTTATATAATTTTACAACATTTAGGGTTATTAAATAAATAAACTAGGAAGTATAAAATTATATTTATTCAAAAATACCTTCGACAGAATAATATACTTTTAAAAATTATTGCATTTGAAATATATATATATATATATATTTAAACGCATATGTGACAGATACGGCCAAATACAAAATAATTGAATCGGAAAAAATAAGCGCTCTGTGGTGTAATGGTAGCACATTCACCCGGCAAGTGAGAGATCCGGGTTCGAATCCCGGCGGAGCAAGTACTTTTTGCGATTCAATGTTTATTGAAATTATATATAATATATTTGGCTCTAAATAGTGTTGAAGAGCGTTACGTATCCTTACTGCAGATATTACGCTCTATATAGAGAAGAATATTTGAATTTTAAGAGTTATTGTCATAATTTCTGAAAATCTACAAAGGTTATACAAATTTAAACATGTTACTATATAACGGGGGTTAAAAAAACAACATAATAAATACAGAAAATAATTTATCTAAAAAATACATACATATTTACATATTAAAGTTTGTTCCATTCAACCATATATGGAGTAATTTATCTTGCTGACATAGATGTCCAGTCCGGTATCCATCTCAGCCACAGTGAGGACGTTGCTCTTCTCTCTTCATCAGTCTCTATCTCCATCTCTTCCACTTCTTCGGAAATCTGTAACAGGAATTAGCAAAAATTAGAAGTGAACTCCTTTGTTATCGTTGTGAGATAATTAGGAATATCAACGCAAAGAGAACTTTCACATGCCAGAGGGCACTTTTCTGCTTTATGGGTGGGATAATTTGAAAACTATTTATAGTTCTTTAGAACCAACTAAACTAATTAAACATTACCTACTAAAACTTTCTTACGGTGAAAGGTTTCCCATCCCATGATTGATTTTTGCATGGTGATCTTCACTGATTGAACATTAATTATGAGCTATTTTCTACAGTGGAATTTTTATTTTATCAACCCATTTTGTACTTGAGTTAGATTACATTTATGGATAAACAAATGAATTTTTAAATCACGTATAGCTCAATAATTTGCATTACTAGGACTGTAACTCTGATTATGTGAACATAGTGTTTTACAACTACCAACAAACAACTATTGAACTTTAGTGTAACCAATACGTTATCTTTTATTGTTGTAATAATAGACTAAAATATTGGAATCTTTCTCTGGAATTGTAACAGACACAATAAAAACTCTAGTAAAATCTTTGCCTATCCTGTCTCTACCTTTATTTTTTTATTCACCATGAATTGTAAAATGAAATAACACTGATCTCTACAAAAGTATGTCTTGAAATATTGTTATAATTTTCCATTAATCCATTATTAAAAAGCAATAATAATAGTTATCTTCCTGCGACTCACGCAGTTCTTGACAGGTCACGGCTATTTCAAGTCCTACCTGAACCGGATGGCAAGACCGGTTCACCGGATTGCATCTACTGTCCGGGCGTTCCCGACGACGCGACGCGGAACACACCTTCTTCCGCTGTCCGCATTGGGAAAGGCCCCGCCTGGAGGCCACAAGAAAACTCGGGGTTTTTTCGGTGGACACGGTCTGTGAAAATATTATGGAGGATGAGGGGAACTGGGATTGTTTGTCACAGTTCGTCCGGGGCATCCTCCTGGAAAAGAAACCCGATCTGGACCGCGAAGTGGCCCAGATCCCTTGACCGAGCGGCTGGATAAGGAGCGAGCCCCACGGGCTTAAGCCAAATTTAGGCCTAGCCTGAATTAATAGGATAAACAATCCCAGGCTAGAACCCTAAAGAGTAGAGGAGGTTTTTTAGTGGGTAAACCCGTTTTTAGGGGAGTCCCAAACTACAGGCTGGCCACCTGCGTGCGTAATTGCATTTTTCCTGCCTCTCCCTAAAAAAATAAATAAAAAGCATGAGGCTACATTAAAACTTTTACTATAGTACAAAAAGCACAATTTACTCACTTCTATCGCCTCTTCTTCGACCGAAACTACCAGCATTTGTCCTGCTGTTGACACGGCGTCACGAGAGGTTGAGGGGATTGACCTAAAAAAATCGAAACATGTTTAAATGATTGATGAAATATCTTGGGCACATTCAGGGGTGAAAAAAATATTTTACTCTGTTAATTTTGTGAATATTAAAGTGTTTTTGTTTCGGGCTAAAGACAGAAAACTTTTACATAACCAATCAACCGTTTGTCTTTTAAAACTTTCCTGAAAAGAGGTTATAACTTCCACTCCAATATCACAAATTACAGTTCGTTTTATTGAAAGTTCTTTAAAATTGGAACTTTGATGTTTTACCTATATTAATATTTTGTAAATAAGTCAGTTTCTTTCTTACGCAATTAAAATATTCCATTCTACAAAAAAATAGATTTAGATTTGAATGTTGTCACTGATTACTGTAGTCCCTATAATTAAAACATTTAAGAGCCCTTTATGTTATGTCCGCTGGAAAAACATTTTGTCATTGGACAGACAACATTTAATAGAAGACCATCAATACCTAAGTTAATTAATTAAAAATTATTATTAAAAGACATCTAATTAACATTATTATAAGACCATCATTATAAGATTTCCTCCATTCACCGCAAAAACCGTACCAATGTACTCACCAGCTAAATGAAACACCGTTGTAATTGGCTGTCACACAGTGGGGGACCAAGTTCTGGGAGGGACTTCCTAAAAATACAGACAGACCATAAAAATACTATCACTAATAAAAATGTACGCAAGTGTATATGTTTACACTCAAATTCCGAATTCGGACATTGTCCGAAAATTTTTTACTCACTTCACGATGGGGGACAACGTGAATTTACTCACATCGCGGAGTGAACATTTTATTCGGACATTGGCCGAAGCGAAATACCCAAAAACGCCTTGTGGGTAAATGAAAGTACGCAATTTCCGAAATAAACACGCTCACCGGAGATTGAGCAAATCCATAATATACCATCTATCTATTTTACCCCACGTCGGATTGTGGGTATTTGTAATTTGCGCAAAACGCCGAAATTCGTTTCTTACGATGCAGACGTGCAGGTGGAGAGAAATATAACCCCACTATCCTTACTGTTAGCAACGAATAGACATATTGTCTATTTTCATTGACATTAGTTGCACTGTCATTATTCACAAGCAGTTACGTTTTCTTTTGTTCTGTGCGTACGTGGTACGTGTTGACTTATTTGAAAGTTGCTGTTGTGGTTGTATGATTTTGTTTAAAATGAAGGAATCATTTTATGCCAAATTAGAAGACCTGATGTAGAAGAAGGATGGTCTCACAAAGTAGGAAATTTTACTATCGAGGAGAGCCACGCTATGAAGAAATTTTCAGTGAAAAGTAAATGAGGCAAGAAGAGAAGAGAAAAATGCTACAATCCTTAATGTCTAAATATTTATCGCCGACCTCAATCGGTTTGATGTCATAAACATTGGCGATAAAGAAATGTTAATTTAAAAAAAACAACTACAGATATTTATTGTACAGAAGTGGCAGGTGTAATTGTAGTGAGTGGTCTCGGGGAGGGTAGGAGGGGGGGAGGATAGGCGGGTGCGGGGGCTGGAGGGGAACCCAGATGTCGTGGGATAGGGGTCTATATTATGATAATATGCTCAAGATCCAAGACACATAGTTGACAAATTGAGTCAGATTACAGTGTTGCTAAATTTCGAGTCTGAATTCGTTGCTATTTGTGTTATTCAAAAATTATTAAGTTTTATTATTATATTTGTAAAAAAAAATATGTATGTGAATTTCTTTATATTTACAAAAAATATTCTTCATATAATAAACTTTTGATTGAAATCTGATCTAACTTTATTTTTGTGTTATTTCGAAATGCCTTTGATTTTACGTTTAACATTTTGACGTGACAACGTCTTAAATATTAGGTTGCGGCTCGGAGTCACTCATGAAAAAGTGTAACGGCCCGGTAACGTTACGATGCCCGTCCAAGTGGGTCCGCCGCACGGGATCCGCACGGGATAAAGCAGATAACTGTGGGTCCGCCGCACGGGATAATTTTTTTTTTTTTTTAGCAAGATAACTATGTTTATTTCGTGAAAAATGTGGAGTGCTTATATTCGTCATTTACAACAACTACAACAATAAAGGTAAATAATTGTACACTGATATTTCATTATCGTAAACTATGATTGAATTGATTTAATTGTTAGATTGACACAAAAGTAGTTGAGAAAATTGAGTTTATAGGTTATGTCATACTATTGACAAATGTTGATAGTGTTAAGTAAATTATTAGTTTAAATCCACTCTGCAATCAATAGTAATTCAGTCGATTGAGAAGAAACAGCGCGTATTGCTAGTCAAACAATTTAAAATAACAAATTAATAACCTCTAACCTGTCATAACAGTGCGGACCAAAACAAACGAACTAAACCGCGACCAATCACCACGCGCGGAGTTTGTGTTTAGCAAGGAATTTCAAATTCCAATTTTAGTAAAATGTTTTATTCACAACTTTTTACCATTTACAATAACAAATTTTTAATTATTTTCAAATTATGTACAATGTTTTAGTAAACAAAATATATTTCTATAGTTAAAATTTGTGCAATTCTTATTTTCATTCAATCCTTGTTCCTATTGTGCAATATTTAATAATATTCATATCAATAAATATTCTTCTACCGAGAAGAAAAAAGGGGACGTTGTCACGTAAAATCTTCGCCCGTACCAAACCGACTTTCTTTACAGGCAAACCATAATTTTTTTCCGTAAGACACCATGTTTAACATGAATTGTAAATAAACAATGAAGTAGGTGAAAATTTAAAAACTTTTAAGGGTTATTATTTTTTTCAATGTTTAACTATATCTTGATCATAATTTCAAGGTTTCGATGCGTTATTGTTTCATATCTTTGAGTCCCTATCCTTAACGGATATATGTTATCTGATTTTTACAATTTTAAAATCTGCAAGATAAAATGTCACATTTTAATGGAAAGCGGTTGAAGTTCAAACTTGAATGCGAAATCAGAATTTAATTTTACATACCCGATACCTGTTGTGTATCTATATCTAAGTAATAAATTACCATGAGGCCGATTTATATATTTTCATTGTATTTTAAGTGGATCTAATTGATATGCAATCAGAGCCTGGGACGATACAAGTTTATCTTAATTATCAAGATCATTTCACCAAGTTTGATGTTCTGCGGTCCCTTGAAAACTAAAGAACTGCTGACGAAGTATCCGACATCCTATTGGATATATTTTCCTTATTTGTGACTCCATACATACGTACTTCACACACAGTGAAAATGGATGGGAATGTTGTAACCGGGTAAGTGGTAAAAACCAATTACTGTATCAAAAAATGTTAAAGATTCATTGACCGTAGCCGGTATATGAAACAGGTTATGAAAAATTTTCTGTTTTTTGTTTTTTCCGAGAGCCAAGTTACAAGAACCATTTTCTTCATAAAGCTATCACTTCAATCATCAAATATTATCGTTGTCATTGACAAAAAAAGTCCATACGACCAATTTTATATGATTAAGCGTCACATCATCACTCCGAGCTGCTACAATATAAGCCTTTGTTATCAGTGTTAAAATTATTAAAAATTTAGTTTATTTTTTTGTAATTAAGTAATGGTACGGTTTTTAGTTTTATCGAGAACCTAGCCAGCAAAATGGAGTGCCTTAAAAACTAGTTACATGGAAAACTAAGGACACTCGCAGAGTCAAGGGTCTGTCGAACGGGCCAAAATCGAGATAGTCTTGTGGCTTGGGTGGCCGATAACAACACCTCTGAATGGGCAAATGGTCTCAGGATCCTTCAGAATACTAAGATCAAACAGTCACCACAGTGGGATCAGAGAACCCTTACGAGGCAATGTTTGGTTCACCGCAGAAAAATGGATCATTATATTCCTTTTTGACAGCCGACGACGTTGTAAAAAAATAACTACTTGGGAAAGAACTAGACGGTGAGTTCTCTGAGCTGAAAAGAAGTTTTAATGAAGAAGATAACAAAAAAATAAGTGTTGAGGGATGAAGATGCTTTGGAGATTTTAACAAGGACTATAGAAAACAATAAACACGTAGAAAAGGAAACTATGTCCAGCGATAACTTAACACTCTGTGATATTGATTGTGACAAAGAAAACAGCTGTTTAATGCGGTCTGTTTAAAATAACGAAGACAGACTTACATTTGTGCACTCTTAGCTCAAGAAACACATAAAAACATGTTTTTGCCATAGACACAACACGAGCAAACTGTGTAACTGAATTAAAAAGTCAGACAGCCAAAATGCTAAAGCTTACTGAAAGAGAATTAACCCAAGTTTCAGTGGGCGATAACGTTTTGGTTAAGCATTACTGATGTCGACGGGAGCCGTCTAACCCCAAGAAATGTAATGGCTGTTGTAATAAATAAGACAGATGATTCCTATACCCTTGGTACAAAGCATGGAGTTCTTGACAAACACTTTTCTAGAAACCAGTTACAGGTAGCTCCTAATAAATTTATTAATAACATCGATGTACCTGATGAACTGCTCGATGTCCGTAAAGAAGCAATTATGTCATACGGGTCCAAACAAGGTTTCATCAGATGTGGATGCAAGAAACACTGTTATGGCAAATCTTGCAGATGTGTAACATCAAACATAAAATGCAATTCTAAATGTCACGGTAGCTCAAGTAAAGTGAATATTTTCTGAAAAGAATTGTAATAAGAATTGAAACATAAAACTGACTCATATAAATGACGTACATGTATAAAAACGTTTCATATTTTTTGTCTAATTTCAATAATAAGATACTTGTTGTATTTTACTGTTTAGATTTTTTGTATAAAAGGAAAATTTTATTTTATTTTACTTGTTTTTATGGAATTAGTGTAAGGTATGGTTGTGTTTGGAGGTTTTTCGGCGTTTGCACAAATTACAAATACCCTAACCCGACTTGGGTAAAATAGATTACCCACATCGGCTTATGGGTATTATGGTTTTGCTAAATCTCCGGTGAACGTGTTTGTTTCAGAAATTGAGTACTTTCGTTTACCCACAACGCGTTCTGGGTATTTCGATTCGGCCAATGTCCGAATAAAATGCTCACTCCGCGACGTGGGTGATTCACGTTGTCCAAATCGCGAAGTGAGTAAAAAATTTCGGACACGTCCGAATTCGGAGTTTGAATGTAACATACATATGAGCTTTTTGTGAACGTAACCGCTCAAATAAACTTAATTTGGAAATGAAGGTATAAGGCAGGTTATTTCAAGTAGACAGAACAGTCTCATTAGATCAAATTTTCTACAATGGAAAATCTACTTTGGCATGATTAAAAATAATCTGAATCTAAATTGCGTAACACACAAAAAATACTGCAATATTATTGTACGCAACACTAAATTTGTATAGTTAGCACCATTCAGATCCACTTCTTTTTAGCATTCTTAAAAGAAAATTCTGCAAATCGTATCATGGCCTATCAATCGTTGATATAGTCATTCATCCTTATACGTTTGAGTTACTACTGAAACGAGTGTGATAAATTAATTATTTATTTAAAAAAGTTATAAGTAGACCATTATCATCATTACTAACCAATAAGGGTTTGCCCTAAAATTGGATTATTTTTGGGTTTATTTCTATGTAATATGTTGTATCATAAGAAAATATATTATTTAGGTAAGTATATGAATATATTTTAGAAACTGAAAAAACATAAACTGTTTTTAGACATCAACACAAGGAGCTTTAGTCCTCCGAAAAACTATTGATTGGTGAAATAGTTGTATATAAACTTAAAAAATAAAAATACACTGATGGTTAACTTTTTTTGGCCTGTTCATTGCCATAAATTTTAAACTTTTGCTAAAAAGTTTTACTTTATAAATTATTTGAATTTACGACAAACTAAAGTAATTACAGGTGTTTTATATCAATTTAATTACTAAAATTTATACCCTTATTTAAGATTTGTTTAAAGAATAATGTATTTAAGATTTTGAAACTTAGGTTATATGTATGCCGTTAAAATAAAGAATATACGGATTTCAAATAGAAATCAGTTTTCTTAACTGCTATGGGAGCTTACTGTAATTAAGGGCTCACAGTATAAAGAACATTTTAGTTATTTCCGGTGACATGAAATTATGAAGTCAAAGAAATATATTTGTTATCAATTAGGGAGTACTGCTGCAGGGCTGGTTAAATGCGGAGGATTACGGCTTACCCAACACCTTCCGTTATCGAAAGCAATACTCTTTTACCGTTTTCAGCATATTAAACGTTATTTAATATTGTTTTTCTTGTTATAACGTTTTTAATCTTTAGATATTAATCAGTAACAAAAATCTGGGTTTGACCTGGGAAGTTCACTAGATGACTAACAGGGCGGAAATGTTGGCCCGTTCTAATCCTCTACAATATTATGTATGTGGGTCCGCATGGATGTTGGTTTGAAACTACCTGGGCACGGTTGCATTGCCTATTTGCTAATACTATAATTGATTTTGTCTTTATAGGAAAAAGTTATTAATTTTAAATCAATCTTAGCTACTATTAAACTTATTAATTATATGATTAATAAATAAAAAAAAACTTGTATAAACTTTTATCAAGGTTATTTCTCTCCATTTATCTTTTCTTGCATTGATTGATAAAATAAAAACGAAACCGTTTTTAAAGAGGAACCTTAGGCCTAATGAAAGTTATAACACTGAAGATTAAGGGGAGTTGAAGGTCGAAGGGTCAAAAAATAACAACAAAATCTTTTTTAGCTAAATTTGTTCTCTGTATCTTTCTGTACATTTTGATAGCAAACATGGCCTATAAAAGTTGTTCTAAGTATTTTTTATTTAATTTTATAAAATAGTCTGCATAGCCAATTTGCGACCAGTTCAGCTTTCACCAACTTCTATTGACGATAATTATTTCTGTATTTGTTTGCACTTTGCATAGTACTCAAAGTGAAGAGTAAAGGTTGAAGAAAAATCAATGTTGGCAACACTTACTGCATATTATTTGTTGTCTATTGCTGTTTTTCTTGTCTGCTTAGACTAATCTAGTATTGTTTACTGTTGTTTTCTGGTTTGTCAGTGAGAAAGGTAAACAAAGTGTTGTTGTTTGTGTTTATTATTTATAATAGTGAAATATTTTAGAGTTTAGTTGTAAATATGCCGAGAGTGCAAATAAAAAAAACGTAAGTTTCACGGTAACAGGTTTACAAATGCTAATCCAAGGCAGGAAGCAGAGACTGAGGTTAGGCCTAGGCCTTCAGTCATCAGTTCTGCTGAAAAGAAAATTGTAGGCAAATTAGATACTTATGATAGCTTTGATGCTTCAGATAGAAACTTATTAATTTCATACAACATTTTGTGTTCAGTGTTTTCTAACTTTGTAGCTTGTAAGGAGTGTGGATCTGACGTTTTGATAAAAGACGATATAGAAAAGCGTAATGGGCTGGCAAGTAATTTAGTTCTAAAGTGTACAAATGATGACTGCACATTTAGTCATGAATTTTACTCTTCTAATTTTATTGATAAAAATAATACTTTTGATATCAATCTAAGAATGTTTTATGGTTTGCGGTGCATTGGAAAGGGGCCAGAAGCTGGAAAACTTTTGTGTGGAATGTTGAACTTGCCTTCGCCTTGCACCTATGTAAGTAAATATACGAATACTCTCAGAAACTCTCTAGCTACTGTTACTGATAGTTGTATGAAAAATGCCACATTAGAAGCAACAAATGAGAACATAGATGATAAAGATGAAAAAAAAAAAATTAGTACAGACACTCCAATTGCTTTTGATGGAAGGTGGCAAAAGAGAGGATTCGTATCCAAAAATGCGTGTTGTACTGTTACGAGTGTTGATACCGGAAAAGTGTTGGATGTGGAAGTGTTGACAAAGTACTGCAGTGGATGTGAAAAAACAAAAGGCAACGAAGGTAAAATAAAAAGTTATGAACCTAATATTGTTTAAAAAATTATGAGGGGACAAGTGGCGGCATGGAGTGCGTGGCTGCTGTTGCAGTTTGTCGACGATCGATACCTACGCGTGGCGTACGGAATGTAAAATTTTTAGGTGACGGCGACTCTAAGGCTCATCTGGATGTAGTGGAAGATAATCCTTATGGTGATGACACCCCTGTTGAGAAGCTTGAATGTATAGGGCATATTTCCAAGAGAATGGGCACAAGGCTGCGAAAATTAAAAGCAAGGCTTGGCGGTAAACCTCTGTCAGATGGTAAATCTATAAAAGGAGTAGGTAGACTTACAGATAAAGTTATTGATAAATTTCAGTCATATTATGGCAATGAAATTAGAGCTAATGTAAATAGTTTGGATAAAATGAAACGTTCTGTATGGTCCATATATTTCCATTACATCTCTACGGATGAACACCCGAGCCATCAGCTATGTCCACCTGCACCGGAAACTTGGTGCAAGTACAATAAAGCTGTTTATGAAAAAAAGACTTCAAGCATAAAAATACAGTTCCTGTTGCAGTAATGGAAGTTATAAAACCTATTTTTCAATCATTGGCTGATCCTAGTCTCCTTAAAAAAATGCCTACATGGAAAAACCCAAAACGTTAACGAGTCTTTCAACAATATAGTCTGGAGTAGAATACCTAAGAATGTATTTGTTGGAAGAAAAACTTTAGAAATAGGGGTATTTGATGCAATCTTGACATTCAATGATGGAAACTTAGGTAGATTAAATGTTTTGAAAGAACTTGGGATTGTTAACTACGGTATAAACACTGTTGTGGCGCTGAAAAAAAGCTGATGAGGTTCGACTTCAAAAGGCTCAACGGGCAGTACAGGATGCAACCAAAGAATCCAGAATTGCTAAAGGAAGAAAGAAACTTGAAGAAGAAGAAGGAGCATCCTCTCAATACTGCCCAGGTGGATTTTAAGGTAAAATATTTACAATAATAAGCTGATTTTTTACATTTATGTCGTTTTCCGAAAGTTGCATTTTTTAGTTTTAGGAACCATTATCTCAGGTACTAGTAGAGTTATTGCTTTGAAAATTTTACTAGCTGTTTGCATATATGTAATGTACAAGATAAACTACAATGAATAAAATTCTTCAACTAGAAAAAAAAAAATATATATATTAAAACATTTTTGAAAACAAAAAAAAATTTGCGATTGAAAAAAATTTATAATTTTCAAGTTATATTACCTATCAAGCTAATTGTAGTTTATTTTAATTATTATGATGCAACAATCAAGCATAACAAATTTCATGCAGTTAGTTGCTATGGTTACCCAGATATGTGTTCCTAAAATTCTTACTTTTAACATGGGCGGGAATGGGGCCTTCAACTCCCCTTAAGTATTTTTTACATGTGCAGCATCAACAAAAGATTAATAATGATGTTTAGATGTAGAAAGCAGATATACATTTTATGTATTCCCTTAAATATTTTTTGCGGGTCACAAAGTAGACTAATATTTTAACTTTATTAAAACTATTGTAAACTATACAAGCCTAGGTTGAAAAGGTGTTAAAAACTTTTATATAATATAGGAAAAACAATTAATTGGCTATAACAATACTTCATATTAGACTCAATATATAAAATATATTGATGCAGAAAAATTCATATTGTAACTATACAAAGGTTTAGTAAACAAGAAAGAAGATGCACAGCGGTTAGGCCTATATGCATACAGGAAAATTATACTAACCATCGGAGATGGAAGGCGGTCGGTCGTAACAAAACAGTAGAGTAGTTTGCTATGTGTAGTATAATAAGTTATTCCAAAGAAATAGATGTGAT
>NW_025780530.1:27500-53715 GCF_021130785.1 Homalodisca vitripennis | reverse complement strand
TCATCTATGTAACCGAACCAAAACTATATTTGTACAATTATTTTCGAATAGCCAAAATGAAAATTGGCATATGATCTCGAGTGCCCATACGAGTTACTTTACGTTAAAGATAATTTTCCTTCTTAAACGTAACACATTTGGGGTCAAAATGAAAGACAGAAGTTGAAATTAGTAATTTAATAAAATATTATTATTGTTTGTTACAAATCTGTTGTTTGCTAGAAGCAGCATAACGTTTTCGAGTAAAGGAAAGGTCTATTGTGTGTAGGTATGCAAAGTTTGCCACGGGCCGATGACTAATTGGTCTCTTGCGGTTTAAACTACTTCGTTTCAAAGTCCAAGTCACTGGTACATTACTGTCAAACAGTTGTGTAGTACTTTTCTGTACTCTCTCTTTAGTATTGAGACACAATTGTACCGTAGAACCAGTCGGTGAGGGTTTTAAATTCTGTTCATGGAAGTTTTCATTTTAAAGAAATATATATTTGTTTTAATTTAATACAATAATAAAACTTATGTTTGTGATATTTCGTAAGTTTGTAACCTAACATTTGAAATGCTATCAATGAGGCTTTATTTCTCTATTCTGTATCGTAGCTGTTAGTTTATTTTAACGTACTATAATTTATTCAATATCCTTTACTGGGATCAGATTTAAATTATTCTGCCACAGGGATAGCTTACAGCATTGACAGTAGTAATTGTTTTGTGTTACCATTTTGTTACTGTTCCAATGTCTTGTTTCTTTAGTTTACTTATTTTAAAAATTACTTAACACTTATTATTGAGCTGGGAAAAGTTGGAGATAGTAGTAAGAAACAAAGAAATGTTACATAAATTTGAGGTGCGCATTTTTCATATCCTTGTACATTACCTTACACTTAGCTTTGTACCAGTTGTACCACAATTAAACGCTATTAAATGTTGTTTTTATTTCTCTTTCCCCCTTGATAGTTTCTTCAGATGCTTATAGACTTAAATAAGAAAACATTTTACAAAGATGTTTTGAAAACACCATACAATACCAGCTTTACCAAAAACCTTAATCACTATAAAATTCCCGACTGCAGCAATGTAGGCGTTTGCAGTTTACAGCTGCTGCTCTGACATACGTACTCTGGACATTCTGAAGACATTTTTCCGGATTCAATAACCACCCTCTTTCAACAAACCCAAGATAGAATCTTGGTAATTTATGCTTTACGGAAACTGCCTTATTTCGCCTGACATAAGCAAATATTAAATACATTTGAATAATGTATTTATTATGTACTACATATTTATAATAGTACTAATTACTTAGATTATTAACAATTATAATGTATTAACTAGATTTGGCCTTGAAAAAAAGGTTTGAAATACATAGTCTTTATTTATGAACACTCCAATACAGTAAAAACTGTCAAGGATTACGAGATGGTTATGACGTAAAAGCAAAAATTTTTATCATAAAAAAGTTTTCTGATTCTTTACTTTTGTTACTATATACAGTTTCATTAAGCCAAGCAAAAGCAGTTTGCATCCGCTTATGGAAAAACAGAGGAATATTCGGAAATAAACAGGAAATTTATATAGTACATATGACAGCTTAACCTTTTTTTTTTTGTTACACTTTAGATTAAACTCAAATAAGCCATTCACTAATAACAATTTAAAGAAAGAGCTTGCTGATTAAAGAGCAAAAATAATGCACATTTTGTATTTAAATGTGTTTATAGAGATTGATAAGATCAAAAAATCAATCCAGGTACAACGGAATCACTAACACAAAAGTGCTAAATATAATTGTCTTTATCTAATTGTCTGAAGGTTATATTACTAATATCTATAGGTCTATCTATAGTTAAACTTTATAAAGTTAAGGAAAGTGTATCATGAGAAAATATTGCCATTTCATACATTTAAGCCTTCCGATACTTTTCCATTTCGACCTCGGCACCTTACGATCGACTTATTCTTAGGAATAATTCCTCTATCCATTTCAAGAAAAAACCAGGTTGTGTGCTTATACAGTGTAATTATCTCTCGGCTCTCAGATTAATACCAAGTTAAAACAAATATTAACGTGAACTTTCAGCTGAAAACAATTTGGTTTTTTTACAGAAATACTCAATGTTGCTAACATAAAAGAATTAATAATGTGGGACAGAAAACTCATAAGATTTTGACATAAATGTAGGTACTCATTCAAAACTGTCTGTATGTCTATTTATAAGCACGATATCTCGAGGATAAACTGATCCATAGTAAATGTTACAAAACTAAATCATGATCATACAGAATCTATTAAAACATACGTCATTCTACGTATAAACAAAATAAAACACGTTTTCTCAAGTAACAAAACAGCGTTTTAAAATTGGTGAAGCCTTCTGGCCCAAATCAGTAACATTTTTGTACTTCGATACAACAAATGTATCAAACAAATGTTAAAATCCAAGAAACAATACATATAATAAATGATAATTTAACACTACAAAACATTCTACAACATATAAGCAATGGAAGAAACACAAAATACAAATTATATTAGGTAATAAAAACAAACATCTAAAACAAATAATTTATTATTAGAGTTATGCTGATGATAAAAGGGTTTTTCGTTTTAACAGAAAAAATTGTGCGTGTAGTGCCTGGCATATCTCGCAGAAGTGTATACAGAAATGCATTCAAAGAGCACAGCATTTTGACCTTTCCATCTTTGTATAACTACGAGACCATCATCTATGCCAGGTTTCATTGTGTAAATGTAGTAGATGGAGCTGCTATACATGACCAGAACACGCGAGCGCGAGAAGACCTGCGACATACCCAAACATCGCTCGGCTCTGGCGGGTGAACTGCCTCAAAATTCAGGGGCTAGGTTTTTTTGAAGCTCCCCAGTCATTTAAAAAATATAACAGAACATTTTTTTTATAACTAAAAGAATACCTATTAGAGGGTTGTTTTTTATTCGGGTTGGGGGAGTTTTCTAGCCTAAACTCTCTGTTTTATTAATCATATGTATTATTTTATTATTTAATGTAAAATTAGTTTTTACTCAGCTTGAATTTGGTACAAATATTGTATTTTTACATGTTAATTAATAATAATTTACTACTGACTTTTGTAATACATGTCTACAACAATAAAAAGATTGAAATTAAAATTAAAATATAATTGTCCATTCAAAGAATATTAGTAATCACCTGATGAGTTAAAAAAATACTTAAAACCAAATCCATCCTAATCAAAATTGTATTAATGTAATTGAAGAAGATAATTTAATAAAACTACCTTGATTTGAAATATAACCAACATAAACAATAAGTACTTGACATTTTATAAAAAATGTATCAACACAGATGTAGTTACCCTTTCCTTATAACCACTTCAAAAAATGGTGCATTCAAATTCAATATTCAATAGATTGTCACAAAAATCCAGGTAAATTTAAGATTTTGATAAAGAACTAAAAATTATTAAATAAATTTACCAAAAATAATGAATGCAATCTGGAAAAAATGATTTATATATTATTTTAGAACCACAAAGAGGAAGAAAAAAGAAGGAGATATCAAATGCAATTCTATCAAACAGAAGAAATATTAAGAAATTATTTTATAATCAAGAACATTAATTATTTTTTCAAAACTTTTAATATCCTCGGGCCTATAGTCAAAAGTTAAAACAATTCAACAAAAAATCAAAGATGAACTGTATTGGAGTATAAAAATTAAAATGTAACGGTTGTCCAAAAGCAATATAGTGTAGAACCTGGCCGATCCTTTCAACATTAAATTTAATGTACTTATAATAACATTTAAGGACATCATGACATTTTAAACTATGCTGATCATTTACAAATACCGCCCATACACAAATATCTAAAGTCAACTTAAAAACATTTTTAAATTTACAAAAGTGTCAAAATAATCCTAATGTATTACTAAACGGCAAAGGATTATTAAACAAAATATTTATTATTTAGTAGAATTTTAAACGATATAAATTGATTACATATAAACAGAAAATACAGAATTTAGCCACCAAGGTAGATATAAAGTATGTAGATTTTGATTCAATTATTTAGTTTACTTCATTTATTTTACCTTAACCTGACTGATTGTAGTATTTTTTTAAACAAAAATGTAAATAGTCAAATACAAAAAACTACACAATTGTCCGAAAATTTACTCTTGTTATATAGATAGTTCTATTATTGTTTATACCTATTCTATAGATTTTAAAATGTTTCACTAGGCTTTGAATCTATGTGATGAAGATCTTGTTCAATCATGATGCATATCACTGCATAGAATTTGCCTGGGAATTAATAAATATATTTTTAATTGGTCTTATAAGTAAAAACAAAGCCTATGAGAAAAATCATAAATAGACGAATTTATAAAGAAATTTGAGTGCAATTATATACCATTTTACCAATCTACGAGTGGTATTAGGTGGATTGGCTGGCTATATTTTGGTTTGTATGAGTTATTTGTACACAGGACAATATACAATGGGATTATGGTAGTTAGTATATTCCATAGGGTTTGCCTGAGCGTCAGCAAACCCTATAAAACGTAGGTGATATCTCGAGAATTAGATGAGCTATAAATTCAAAATGTATATATTTCTTCAATACTACTAAGCGTTCTGTCATTATCATTTTATCTCGTATGTCTCAATATCTATCTAATTTTGTGTCGCTATAAAGTATTGAACTATGGACTTAAATAGTTGCATGTAACGTAATTTCTCCTTTAGCAATGTTGTGTTTATGATGGGTATTTTCCTCTATGGAATTTAAAGCATGGAAATGAAACATAAGGCACTGATTCCTAGTCTAAGATATACACAATGAAGATTATTTCTATCCTCCAAAATACTTTCAGAACGTTATAAATGGAATGCGAACTGTAAAATTGTGTCTCGGAAGAGAATATGGAGATTGTACACTGGGACGCTCTCCTACATTCATGCAATATTCAACCCGTGGAAATCAACACACACCTACAGGCGGCTTCTTTTCTTGAATTATGTTTACTTTAATAAATACAAATAATTACTTCTTTTACATTGAGTTTCATACATTACACTTTATAACGAAGATTTTATATTTAAATTAAATATCTCTTATAATAGAAAAGTACTAAAATTAATTAATTAATCAAGACATCTTGTGATTGCTTTAGATTTGGCTGAGCATCTTGAAACCTTTTAGTAAGTGCCCTGGTACAATTTCTCTTTGGTCTCCCAAGGAATGTGAAGTTTTCGATTCTAAATAATTATTTATCGCATGACATCTCAAGAACGAGGAGAGCTATATACTTTTTCATGAAACCTCATTGAAGCCTGTTATGCAAAACGTGGCGTGCGGTGTTATTACTTGTAGTAGGGCCAATTATAAAATTAATTAACCTGCGAGAGGAATTACCTTTTTTTAATAGATTTTTATAGTTAAGATTATATATCATCCATTTACAAAAATAGCAATTACATATAAAACTGTAAAATATTTAAAGTAAAATATACTACATTGCGCTAATGTTTTTGATCCTACAAACGTAAAGTGAGGACGAAATGGGAGTCTCAAACGAATATTAACTGCGTTTTTCAGACAAGTAAAAAATCAGCCTAAACGGAAAATTATATATAGGCTTACAAATGGTTAGCTGGCTTAATTCAACATATACGTAAAAGAAGTTCTTAAGGTATAAAATGCACGCTGAGAAATTCAAATTATATTTTAGATCCAGACGAAATAATACATTTCCACAATAACTTTTGATTTATTATTACCAAGAATATATAATAAGTCACCAGTTACAACTAAAAATACACAAAATCATAAGCTATTTTTAAGACATTAAAAGGGTAGTTGTTTTCTGATGAAAACATAGATGAATTTTTATTTAATCTACTTAGTTGAAAGTAGATACAATCTGTAGCGTTTTTAAAGCTACATTGATTTATTTTTTTAATTAAAACTTAAATTAAATAAAAAATTTTGGGATCGAAATATTGGGACTTAATTTTAGATTAGATTGTGAAATGTCAGGGTAAAATCGAACATGTAATCCTTTGGCAAGTTAGCACTGGTAGTTTTAAATTGTTAGGAAGGCAGGTTGACTGCCTTGAATTGATTAGAACTTGTCTTATTGTGAGTATTGTTCTCCTGGTTTGATACAGCTGGACCAATGAGAGAGCTCCACGGATGTCCTGCAAAGGTGATTGGAAAGGGAAGTATTTAAGCGCCCGCTCATAATTTTCGCCCTTCTTTTGGTTATTTTCGTGAGTAAAGTTAATTGAAGTGCGCCGTATTTCTTAAATTTTTTTTTCCGCGAGTGATTTTGAGGAAAAAATTAAATTCATAGAAAACTACAGGAGCAATCTGAATAACTTATTTCTCGAAGAACTATAGAGCATAATAGAATCATACAAGTTACATTTGGTTCATGCTTGCAAGAGAAGTGAATTAAAATTGAACTTTGTTAATAACTTTAATTGAGATTTGAAAAAGTAGTAATTTATTAATATTTAACTGGAACTGTTTATTGTGAATTATTAATTAAAAATTAATTGAACTTTATAATTGTTAGAGAGAGAGTTGTAATCTGAATTGCAGAGACTTGAAAGTTAAGGTTCAAATAGTGTAAAGAGAAGTTGAAATTTTATTTTGTATTTTGAGTGAACTTAGAAGTGAACATTTTTATTTTAATTATTTCCAAGTGGCATTTCATTTTATTTTAAAACTTTATTATTTTATTTTAGAAGAGAGCTCTGATTTTTAGTTTGATAATTTGATTAATATTTTTATTTCTTGCCAAAGGAATTTTAAAATTTACTAAAAGGTTTGTCAATTCTTTGTGGAAAATAGAGTGATAAAAATTCTGAAACGTTGAACTTATTAATTTGCCAGTTAAAAATAAATCCATTTTTTTCATTTAGAACTGTGATTTTTATTTTAGACAAACCAGATAATATTTAATAGTTAACAATTTTAGTAATACATTGTACTTAATATTCACTAGGATCTTTACTAATCAAAAAATATTTTATATCGTCTTGGATGTATTATTGATGATTTATATATTAATACTCTGGAATATTAAGATCAACAATCCAAGTCGTTAGATTGACTGCGCCACTCTGCTTGTAAAGTATCCAGTGAATTATTAATAAACTTATACAAACTGTTAGAAAATTTGTTAGAAAACTTTGGCAAGAACTTGTGTTGTCTAGTTAAGTTGTGATAGTTAAGTTAAATTTATTTAACCAAAAATGGCTCTCAAAGTGGACTTTTTAAGTAAGGACGAATTAATTTATGAACTGTGGTTCCGTGGTGTGGAAACAATTACTGATAGCACTGTAGATAAACTTAGAAAGTTATTGAGACAGGTAGTAGGTCTCAACATTATTGGCAATAAGCTAAATTTGTCTAGTAAAGTAAGTGGCAATGAGGAATATAAACAGTGTGCTGCTATGTATGAAGTGTTAGTTCTTCGAGTGGAAAAGGCAATAAAGGGTTCTAATAATTTGGAAATTTTGCGGTGCCAGGTAAAAATTGCTCATTGGATAAGGCGAATGAACAACCTGAAAGGTCTATTCAAATTAACGGATAACTTGATCAAAGAGATCGATAGAATGTCTGAGGGTTTAGTAGCTCAGGAAGAGTCATTGAAATCAGTAGAATTGGATGAACAATTATGTAGCGAAATAGAACGCCGGCTATCAGAATCTAACCTGGAGACGGAAAATGAAAGTGTAGCACTTGAAAATATTACGAAAGGACCAATACCCGTTAATATGTGTAATGATGTTTTCGTACCTGAGAAATCGTTCAATTGTATATAATAAGTTACCTAACCCACTTGAAAGGTATCTTAGAATGTTCAAGGTAACGGACGGGTTAAAAGTAAATGAACTATTGGAGTTTTTAAAAGTTGTTAAAAAATTAAAAAACGAAACAAAATGTTCTGATCAAGAAATCTTGGAAATTTGCGTGTCTTATTGCCAAGGTCCATTATTGGCAAAAATTTTGGAAGCGAAAGAGTATGGACAACCCGTCAGTGTTGTTCATGAAAATTTGTTAACTACCTTTGTGCCCCTTTGTTATCGCGAGAAATTAAAATTTGAAAAGATCTATCGCCCCCAAAAATTTAATGAAAGCCTGATTGGTTTTATACTGGATGTTAAGGAATGGGTTAGTATATTAGCCACATTAATGTCAGAGAGGGAAGTAGTAGATATTATTAAAACAGGTTTAAACCCAGACACCCGCAATAAAATGATATTTATGGGAAATCCTACTTCGCTCAAAGAGTTGGATGAAATCTGCATAAGGTGCCAAAATATTGAGTATGCGGATAAGTTGAGGATGGTTCAACAAGGCACCTCAAACCGGGAAAGTAGGCCTATAACTAACCACATTCAATTAGGCCATAACAATCAAGTTGTATGTTTTAAATGTAAGAAAATAGGACATTACGCTAGAGACTGTAGAACTTGGCATGGTAATGAGGTTAGTAATCAACCTAAATTGCCTGTTGAAAGGCCACCCCGTTTCTCCAATATTCCAAAAAACTTGTAAAAGGGGAGGGCTTAGAAAAAGGTAGCTTAGATTCTAACCCTTCCCGTAAACTGGACACTCAAAAAGATTTTAAATATAGTCCCCAACAAAAATCCGGACATATTTAATCACATGTGGCAGAAACGCCATGAGGAAAGCCAAAGTACCTTGCCAAGTGTACTAGTAAATATAGAATACAAAGTTAATGTGAAATTTTTGTTAGACACTGGAAGTACACTAAGTTTAATCAGTGCGAAACTTTATAATCATTTAAGGGAAGCGAATTTAGTTAACAAATTGTTAGAATCTAAGGTACAATGTGTTAGTGCTGGAAACCAAAAATTAAATGTACTAGGAGAATTAAATCTTAAAATTAAAATTTGACAACTTATCCTGGAAGGTTAATCTAGTAGTAATTAATAAACTTATCACAATGTGGAATTTTAGGGGCTAATTTTATTAAATCAACTGGGTTGATTTAAAAAACAATGTGTGTAGATTCGATTTTAACTTGAACAAGTCAGTGCATTTAATTCAAAACACTAGTTCTAATGTGTTAAATATAAATCATAATTATAAGATAGGGAGTTCCGAAGCTACACAGCAAGTTTTAGAAATCATTGAAGAGTTTCCTGAAGTTTTTTCTGAACGTCTGGGGAAAACTCTTGATTTCGAGTACAAGATCCAATTAAAGGATGATGGTATAGTCAAACTGCGGCATTATCCACTTTAACCCTCTGAAGATGGTGAGAATGAAGGAAATCATCGGTGAGCTACAAGAACATGATGTTATCGAGCCAAGCCTAAGTGAGTACTCCAGTCCGGCCTTTTTGGTGGGAAAGGAACCGGGAAAAGAAAGGTTGGTGATAAATTATAAGGAATTAAATAATAAGATTGAGGCTGTAAATTTTCCAATTGGGGATCTCCATTCTTTATACCCGCATTTAAGTGGTCACCGCTATTTCAGCATCATAGACTTATCAAAAGCTTATCATCAAATTAGATTAGCTGATGAAAGCCAAAATTTGACAACTTTCTCTGTGCCATTCGGTAGTTATAAATTTAAAAGACTGCCATTTGGACTTCTTGTGGGCAGTGGCGTTTTAACTGCTTATTTAAATTCAGTGCTTGGACACTTAAAATTTAAATGTGTTTTAAAATATTTAGATGATATTATAGTATACTCTAAGGGTTTAAATGAACATTATGCCCACTTAAGGGAAGTTTTACGCTGTTTGAGGAACCATAACCTGACAGCAAATGTTAATAAAGTTAAATTTTGTTACAAGGAAATAAATTTTCTGGGACACATTGTGAGTGAAAATAAATTGAAAATTGACCCAGAAAGAACTGTAAATATTCAATAGTGTAGGAGACCTAAAAACAAAAAGGACATTGCGCGGTTTATAGGAATGACGTCCTATTTTTCTAAATTTATTGAAAACTATGCGGACATAGCGGCTCCTCTGAACGCTATGAGGAAGAAATGTGCAGTCTTCCGGTGGACCGAAGAGTGTGAAAAATCTTTTATACAGTTAAAGAATAAGATATCTAATCCCCCTGTGTTAGCTATTCCTGACTTTAATAAAGAGTTCACCTTGCAGTGTGATGCGAGTGACAGGGCAATAGGAGCTTGCTTATTGCAAGAAGATAACAATAAGAACTTAAAACCTGTGGCTTATTACTCGAGAAAATTTACTGAAAATGAAGAGAAACTAAGTACTTACCACAAGGAGGCTCTGGCAGTGGTGTGCTCAATAAACAAAATTCAGGGAATTTCTCGAAGTAAGGAAGTTTAACTTGTACACTGATAACTCCGCACTTTCTTGGGTATTGAGCAACCACACTAAACTAGGGAAAACTTGGTAGATGGGTGGAAACAATTTTATCAATTCCTTTCACTGTAAAAGCACATTAAGGGGAGTGATAATGTAAACTGCAGACTGTTTGTCACGGCTGTTTGATGACAATGATGAGGTTAATGGAGAGGTGTTGAAAGAACTGTCAAATAATTCTGCTGTAAATGTGTGTACAAATAGTGTAGTAAATGTAACTTGTAATGTAAATAACTTCTATCCTTTCTTACCCAAAGATTTAGAATTGGAACAGAATAAGGACAAATTTGTGCAAGAACAGTTAAAAAAACATTAGTAGTGATGATGAGCGCAAAGGGTTTTTGGGTAGAAAAAAGAATTTTATTTTATACAAATTCGAGATCTAAATCCCCTAAAATAGTTTCTCCCCGAATCTATGTTTAAGGCGGTCTTTGATTATTATCATGATAGCCCAAGTGGGGGGCATTTTGGAGTTAATAAAACATTAAGGAAAATTACAGCGGTGTTTTACCATCCTAATCTGAATGAGTTTGTGAAGTCCAATGTAAAAAGGTGTTCTATTTGTCTTAGCAGTAAACCTACTAACTGGAGGGACCGTGGTGAACTGCATGTAAACATTTCGACACGTCCACTACAGAAAATCTACATGGATGTATTTGGACCTCTACCTAGATCTTCAAGACAGAATGAATACATCTTAATCATGGTGGACGACTTCACAAAGTACAATTGGATCGTACCTCTCAAGAAAGTAAATTCAGGTATGGTGTTGCAAGCTTTAGAGAGTAATATTTTTAAAAACTTTGGTTTGCCGGAAATTATTGTGAGCGACAACGCTACTTCCTTCACCAGCGAGGAGTTAAGAGCAAATCTTTTCAAATGGGGTGTGAAATTAATCACTACAATCCCGTACAACCCCCAGGGTAACAAATCTGAAAGATATTTAAGAAACTTAAATTCAATTTTGACTTGCTTGTATAGCGATTGCAAAAGGAACTGGGACTCTGATTTAAGTAAAATTCAACAAGCAGTTAACTCGTGTGTAAATGACAGTACTGGGTCTATAGCGCATATTCTTTAATGTTTAATTTTAAACCTAACAATGAGTTGGATTTAAAGTGGAACTTGAAATCAATTTTTGAAAATTTAGTGCCAAAGGAAAAAAATGTCAAAAATATGCGGAGGCGTTGGAAAATTTAAATAAACAGTTTATTAAAAATTCGAAGTTAAGGCCCCTATAATAGAAACCACCGAAAGTTTAAAATTAATGATGAAGTGTTTTGTAAAAATACCTGGACACAGAAATAAAATGGATAGGAAATTCGACGGACCATACAAGATTGTGATTATTATCTCAGAGAACAGTTATATAATACAGCACACCAAGGACCTTAAAAATTTTGAAAAGAGTGCATTTACAAGATTTGAGACCCGCTTAAGTGAAATTTTATTGGAACACTTGAACAGTTAAGAACAATTGGACATTTTTTTCTTTCAGCATAAAATTAAAAAAAAAAATCCCCATACTAAAATGTCATAATTGAGTAACCATAGGCCAAGTCAAGGTTTTGTGTTTTCTTTCAGGTATTAAAAGAAAAAAGGGGATTTTTAAGACATATAAATAAATATTTACATGAAGAGGATAATTTACATGGCCTCAGGACTTTAAAATTAAGAAATGTAGTATTTAATAATAGTGTCTACAACCATTATACTGTCTGATATTAGTATAAAGACATTATATTATTGATGTACTAACATTCCTTCTTGTGTGTCCAATTTCATGTTGTTATTTGTTTATAGTGAATGAATGAGAGAAAGAAATTCAGGTAAACCCCCCCCCCCTTGTAATCCAATGTAAATAACGTGTTAGTAATTTTAAAAAAAGGGTCTTAAATATTTTAATAAAGTTTATGAAGGAAAGAATGAGCAATCTTTGAGTTGGATAAAAATTAAAATTTTTTTGAAAACGAAACGAGACAAGCTCTGAAATTCCGACATAAATGGTGACAAAAGGGGACTTATGTCATTGTAAGAGAGAATGTTTCTGTTTTATATGTGAAATGCTGTGGAGGTGAGAAACGGAACAGCACTGACACTCCACTAACACTGGTCACACGCTGCGGACCACGCGCGCGGCCCACCGGCGGTTCCAACAACGGGGATGGTGACCTACACTACACGACGGATCCAAGGGACGATACATACGACCGTGAAGACGAGCACTCACTGACTGAGGGAGCTGCTGTCCATACCTAGACGTCGACAAGAGGAGACCGGAAAGGAAAGGACAAAATTCCTTGGACTGGAAAAGGACTGACCTTGTTGTAGATAGTAAAATTAGAATTGTGAGGGGAAAGAATAGGCTTCGCTATCTCGAGTTATTGACCTACATTCCTTTTTATAACGGTCAATCTCTATTTGTTTAACTGTTCTGTCTGTTCTAAAAACCGCGAGTGATTTTGAGGAAAAAATTAAATTCATAGAAACTACAGAGCAATCTGAATAACTTATTCTCGAAGAACAATAGAGCATAATAGAATCATACAAGTTACATTTGGTTCATGCTTGCAAGAGAAGTGAATTAAAATTGAACTTTGTTAATAACTTTAATTGAGATTTGAAAAAAGTAGTAATTTATTAATATTTAACTGGGAACTGTTTATTGTGAATTATTAATTGAAAATTAATTGAACTTTATAATTGTTAGAGAGAGAGTTGTAATCTGAATTGCAGAGACTTGAAAGTTAAGGTTCAAATAGTGTAAAGGAGAAGTTGAAATTTTATTTTGTATTTTGAGTGAACTTAGAAGTGAACATTTTTTATTTTAATTATTTATTTCCAAGTGGTATTTCATTTTATTTTTAAAACTTTATTATTTTATTTTTAGAAGAGAGCTCTGATTTTTAGTTTGATAATTTGATTAATATTTTTATTTCTTGCTAAAATTTTAAAATTTACTAAAAGGTTTGTCAATTCTTTGTGGAAAATAGAGTGATAAAAATTCTGAAACGTTTGAACTTATTAATTTGCAAGTTAAAAATAAATCCATTTTTTTCATTTAGGAACTGTGATTTTTATTTTAGACAAACCAGATAATATTTAATAGTTAACAATTTTAGTAATACGTTGTACTTAATATTCACTAGGATCTTTACTAATCAAAAAATATTTTATATCGTCTTGGATGTATTATTGATGATTTATATATTAATACTCTGGAATATTAAGATCAACAATCCAAGTCGTTAGACAATCATATAAACCTACAAAAACTTATTACACGCTTTCTATAATTAAACAAATTTTTAAAAACATGATCATGAGTTAACTTTGTTCCGTTGTGGGTTTTGTGTATCCATTCATTTTTATCCATATTTTATTTGTGTTCTATAGGCTATTTCGTTACTTCTTCATATATTTATAAAGTTTTTAATGGAATTTATTTAAATAAGGGCTTGGTTAAGCATTTCAATTTCATTATATGTATTTAATCTATGCATCTGATATGCCATTAAAATGTTTATTTATTTAAATATCCTCCAAACAGGCAGAGCCTGAGATGTATATTTAATTTACCAAAAATATTAAGTAATTTAATGGTCAGCCCTGGAATTTTGATTAGAGACTTTAAATTTTAAAATATTTACAAGTGGTATACACAATTATGTTGTGTATTTCATACTTTTCTATAATTATGTACTCTGACTGTCTTCTAGGTTTACAAGTCCACATCACATTAGGTAGTACCTAGTTTAAAATATATAATTACTTTTAAGTAATAGTCGTTTTACCGATCGTTAAATATTATCATGAAGTCACAGTTTAGTAAGATATAGGCCCATCAGTTCCTGGATATTTGTCAACGTATTATGTTTACAGAAAATATCGCTGCATACGTTATTTGATATGAATATTCAATTGATATTTAAAAGAAACATCAGTTTTAGCCTTAAATTAAGTGTATTTAGTTTCCTCTTACGATAAATGTATTTTAACCTATATTGTTTAACTCTGCAGGAGTTATCCGGTCAAGTTCAACGACAAACAACGTGTGTCTCTTCAGTAAACACAAGGTGTGATTACGCTGAAGAGAAAGGAAGGTAAGATCAACCAGAAATACACAGAGGAGTAGTTGTTAAAGTATTCAAGACCAGGTAAACTGCTGAGGCATTCAACTGGTGTGAGCAGATATTTCCTGCTCTGCGGTTCGTCCTGGTGAATTATTGAGTGACACGGACACCCTCAACAGAGAGAGTGTATTCATATTTCATACTATCTTCACACTGTAAAAACTTTGACTTTTTTATTAAATGTTATCGTTACTATAATACTGTGTTGTTTAATAATCATAACAAATAATTGATATAAAGAGTATGTCCATCCACTTCAGGTATTTTTGTAGGATTTTAGCCAAATGAAACCATCATATTCAAAAGCTCTACATTTACTTTAATATAGCGATTTGGTTTATCTCTTAATATTTTAAAGTTTAATCAAAGTGCATTTAATGTTTGGATAAGTATAAATTCTGTTAATACAATGATGATCTAAAATCCTAATTTAAAACAGCATTTTACTCAAGATCTAATTTTCAATGTCGGTTTCCAAATAAATTTTAAAAGTAAGTATTTTTTTAGTCGCATATTATTTCAATATATTGGTATATATACTATATAAATAAAAATTCAGCGATACGGAATTAAAAAAATGATTTATAATGTAGTACTATCATATAAGAAATGTCCCATTTTTAATGAAAATATTATTTTCAGAAATGATTCACTCGAAAAACATATACTCCCCTATTGATTACAAGGACATAGAAAACGTAAAAAAAACAATAGCTTTATGTAACATTAATTAAACAGGTTTATAATAATTTACATACAAGTTCCAGTCTGATGGATATACAGTTTTATCTACATATATGTATTAAAAAACATATGTAGGATTAAACATATACGAATCTACAATACTGTTTGCTTATATTAACTGAATCTTGGTGATTTTTTATTAACTGCAATTTTCGATAGGCAGAAAAGAGAAGTGTCCCTGCAACTAATTGATTAAACTATGTGTTCGGCTATTAGAGACAAACCATAATTGGTGTGTGATATGTGTAGACAATTTCTATATTGAAAAAATAAGAATATGACTATAGTTACACATCTCACTTGCATTGTTGTGTATAATACGGCCACATTTCCTAAAAAATGTAAGAAATTATGAGTAACAGCTTTATATCTCAACTAACAATATGGATAAACCGTTACACTGTGAAACAAAAGTTGTCCAAAAACGTTAATTGTACAACAATGTAATAGTCAGTTTCTAGTTAGTATTGATAAGTTTTATGCGCAAGGACATATACTATGGCAATAAACATGTTATTTATAACATATATAAATAACATAGTCCTCTTATAGTATTTTACGTTAGCTCCTACTTTGACCTCATTCAGTAAGATGAGGTTGTGTCCCGAAACCAAAAACGTTTTTATATTATCAATAATTATTTACGAAAAGTTAGCAAACATGTAATATGAAATAAAAATATTTACTTTAATTAGGGAGTTTGCGAAAAATTCTTGTAAAATAATTGTTGCTACTTAAGCTATATTTTAAAACTCATTTCCAGAGATAAACTCTTAGGTTACATAAGTGAATATTTACAGTATATTCAAAACTTATTTTCCATACGTTGAAATTACACACATTTCTAACAATAAAAATTTAAATGCAATCTTCACTGCTAACTTTTTTACTTATGCTTACGTTCGGTTCTCGGTTTTTCTCCTAAGGCAATGAATATTAAGTTTTTACTGAACCACTGTTTTTAAACCTATTTTTCACATAAAGAGCTCTCGAATTATCTGATTTGTTGAACCGCTATTTAGACGTATATTTATTGCATAGTTAAAAATATGATTGTTTATAAACTAAAATATATACCTCAATGTGTGATTTTGTTCAATATCTGACTATATTGTACGGATGGAACGACGTTCCTCACTGTGAGAGATTGATCACATATTGTACCTGACATCGACATGCCAGCTATGGTTGTTTGTTGTTCCAATAGCTTCCTCCCTGCTCGTCTCCACGTTATGTAGCCTACATATGATTAAAGTGTGTTACAACAATACTAAAAACTATACTAGTGCCTGATTAAAAAATAGGCGTTTTAAAATTTGAAAAGGAGCCTCAAAGTAACGAATTTTTGGTTAGTCAGAGAGAAGAAGTGGACCTACCTTACGCTAGAGCGTGAAGTAAGTGATCCATAGCGACTTGGATGAGCCAATAACTCAGAAAAGCAAGATAAGATATACAAAAATATTTAATTTTAATACACGAACAATTCATAATCAAAAACGTGTGTTTTAAAGTGGCAGAAATTAATATGAGTGACAATACCAAAGACTACCCTTGAAAACTTTTTGAAAGTTAGAATTAATTATTACCCATTTTCAAAATAAGTATCAAGCTGCGGCATTTAGACTTTGTAAATGGTTGTGAAAATATAATTCAAAGAGGATTGAGAAGTTTTGTTTGATAATTATTGAAAACATGTTTAGTATTTAGTCATTGGTAGAGTTAACGAGTTTGAACAGCTATTTCAGGAAAGATTTCCGTTTACTCGGTATGTGTATATATTGAAATATCATAAGCTACATAAAAAAACTTTGCATATATTTCTAAAAATAACATAATTCTTCTCAATGTGTTAATAAGTGTTGTCCACAAAAGTCAGTGTTCATATTTGTAAAAGGACTACAATCAAAAGCACAGCAATCATAAGACCTAATACTGAATACTGTTGATGCAATAATAGTTTAGAAAATTATGGTTGATTTATTACCAAACATGCGTATGAAGGGATGATATTTTCATTATTTCCACCATTTTCTTAGAAAGAGCTTTCGCTCAAACGTAATATATAGACACTAAATTATAAGTTTCTAAGAGTCTAAGAAAAACTTTTACCTAGAGTAATTGAAACACGGTAGACGGACAGACAGACAGACGGATTGATTTCCCTTAAAACTAATGATCCCAAAATCAATAACAAACTACCTCGTGCAAAGAAAAGGCTATTTAAAAAGTTTTAAGTCTTAAGGTCCATTATTTATTGTATATTCTGTTCTACTACAATTCAGGGCAATATATATCCTATCACAAATATTATTTTAAGTTTATGTAGTTTATTTATCCTGATTTGAAATTAATTTTTCAGGCAGGAATAATTAATCCATTAATCGACTTATGGTGTGTTTATACTCTTAATTTTACATATTGAGGCTATTCTCACCTAATTTTTGTCTGATGTGCTTTAATACTGTTTTTTTTTTTTTGCTACAAAATATGACAGAATGACAGAAACTAGCTGAAAAAGTACCAATAATGCAATAATCAGAGCTAAGACTTAGCTTAATTGTTAAACCACTCAAGCAGTACTCTCCCGGTCTTACTACGGCGCTCCGACTTATCTTCATTCCAATTAAATCTGAGTTTCGGTAATTAAAGGCTGCTTTCGCAGTAACTGTCCTTACACCGAAAGGAATTAACAAGAGAGGTTAGTCAAAGTAGTGTTAGTTAATTATATGATTTTTTATTTTGGAAACTTTCATCTTCGTTTCTAATATAAACAAAATAAAATGTATTTTTTCGAATTTAGCGAAATTTTTTTATTTAATAAATATCTATTACTTGTGGCTTTCGCCCGCAAATTTAAAAATCAACTTCCATATTCCTATTATGACAATATTATTTTTTTAATGTAAGGACATACATCAATTTCTATTTACTGGTTATGGATAGGAAGATTTAAGATAAATTGCGCTCATGTCAGGTTATTGAGTGTATAAAATATTATAAGAATATTATTTTTATTGTCTTATAAGAATAAACGTACTGTTTAAAACAACTACATTATAATTAAATAATGTTTTTGTCAATTTTAGAGGTTCATACAAAAATGTAAAAGTGTATAATGTCAATTGTTATATTTACAACAACCTTAACAGTATTTCAGATTAGACAATAAATCGCTAAGGAAATTAATATTTTTCTAGTGAAATTATTTTTAGATAACATCTACGATAAAAATTCAACGTCCACGGATCGTTTAGAAGACCCGGTACAAGACAAAGTATTATAATAGATTCCCTTAAATTACATCACCACTGTATGCTCAGTGAAACCTTTCCGTACTAGAATAAAGCACATTTAAATCTCATCTTAACCTTTGTAGAACTATCCAGAGTAACCTATTTTTCTGGTCGTGCAGTTCTCAAACTCATCAATATATCTTCTACTCTAAATTATCAAGTTCAGTTTGCAGATCATTTAGTCTCACGTACACCAACAAAATGCATGGCCCTTGCAAATAATTATATAATTATTGTCATTGCCCTATTTCTATAGCTACCTCCAGACATATCTACGTAACAATCAATGATTTTGGATGAATTACATCAACTACCAATGAGAGTATCTTAGTTCTAGTGACGAAAACGTGGCCAAGAGTGCTGCAGAAGATGCTGCATGATATAATGTAAGGCAATATAACCGCGCATTCTTCAAAGATAGAACCTATTCGCAGTTCTCATGCGATTAGGGTTCCATCGTGATGGCCCGAAACGGTGCAGTTAGATGTGCACAGAAAAGCGGAAAACTTTGATACACCTATCAAATTTTGTAAGCTCAAGCAGTAATATTTTAATAATTAAGTAAGTAGTGCATCATAATGTCATCCTATCATATCGTGTTTAAGGGTATCCACTATCCACTCCTTATATATTTAGAGATAAGCTAAGAAATATGCAATAGCAACACAAAATCACATACCCAGATTGTTAGAGGAGGTTTTCAAATTGTTTCCCCTCATCTTCTTGGCAATATCCCAGCCGATGATAAAACGCTGGGAACGCGTTGTTTATTACATCTATTGGGAATACGACCAACTTCTTTTACAATGCGGTGTCGTGCTTTTGTTACTAACCTAAATTACTACATTTTTATATCAACCTATGCTTACATTAAAATTCAAGGTATTAAATTAATTTATTTTGTTCATGGATATTCTTAGGGTCTCTCGTTGACATCTATTCTTATTTTAAAAATCACAGGATGCAACCCAAAGGCCTCTAAACTTTTTTAAACTACCAATCTATGTCTCTAAAGTTGCATTTTCAGTAATAAAATATTCTTAATTGAAAGATCATTTTAAATAATATAATCTGAAAGTTATGAAATATTTTCTACAACCATCACAAACATATTTTAAATAAGTTTAACAACTATTTTCAAACGTGGTTTACATTTTTAGTTTTGAAATAATATAGAAAGCTTTGATTCAAACAAACAATTCTTATTTTAACCTTTTCTGCACCTGCAGTTGAGCACTGTGTAGGGAAATATTCAGGTATGTATGTTCATAAAAATATAATTTTTACCGTACATCTTAGAAAATGTTCAAACATACAGTTAATGATCAGTACTGTAATGCAGTTATAAAAGACAAAGTTATTATATACCTTTTACTTTAAATTTAAAGCCTGTTATAAAAGCCATCTTAGTTGTATTTTGACAGAAGTAGACTTCTCAGAACTTTTGATGTATATGTATTTTATAAATTAGGAAAACAAGGAAAAATCACTAAAGGCACAAAAATTATAAGGCCATAGCAACTTACAATGACCACAAAGATACCACTTATATGATCTCTTAATCCTGGCAAAAAGCGAAACTCGACATTGGCGTCGGAAATATAATTCACTTTGAACCAGAAGTGCTCATACAGTGAAAAGCCTGCGAAGTAACGTATAAAATTCGCGGTTTTAATTGCTAGTGCTTACATAAGTTCCTTAGCAATATTTTTTTGTCATGGAGAGCATTTATAAATTCTACGATCTAATACACATTAGACAATTTTCAATTTTCTTTTTATACCTTTATTATACAAGACCTAAAAATTTGGTTATGAATGAGAAGAAATATTATTAAAGGTGTAACTAAATTAAACTAAACATAAATTAATTCTTAAATTGTAATTAAAAGCATTAGACCAAAACAAATTATTACTTGGAGGATCATACTTACGATTAACTTTCGTTGAAATTTTTATATAATAAAAATTAATACCTATATTTTGGTCATATTTATATCTAAGCATTTTCAAATGTTCATTTGTTATGAAATTTATTAAATAGTTTATTTCATTCTACGCCAGTATTCTATTTCACTTTTACAGGTTTTTTAAGGTGCTGAAAAAAAATTATCTAAACTTTAAGACGTATAGCTTATTTTAGATCTTAAATCCATTTTATTATTTAGAATATATGGATTTGTACAACCGAGATTTACTTTGTCTTTTTATACTGTTGTTGTGTTACTTAGTACCTTAAGATCGAAATTAGTAAGGAAAACATCCATCAAATATGTATTCAAAATTATAAAATATGTAAACTGTTATCACGGAAATAATTATTTATTACTTTATCTACGTCTTCATTTGAGTCTATATCTTTATGAACTTATTTTTTTGTTAGTAAAAAGATATTCTTAAACATTATTATGCAAACGAACTTAATGGCGGCCTTACAATTTGTAAGAGGAAAGGGACATGGTTATGAAATCAGTAAGCGTTTTATGAATCATATTAACAATAACTAACTCAAAAAACCGTTTTCCAGGATCACATCTTTCACAAATGTGCTGGATCTCAACAAGTTCGTATCGAAATTTTAATACCCTCAAATAATTGTTATGGAGAAACAAAAATTATCAATATTATTAAGATTATTGTTCAATATCATTACTAGAAAATGTATGTTTAAGTATTCAAGGAAACATTTATTCAAATCATTAAAAGGGAAAATTTAAAGAAATTATGAATAGAGGAGGATGTAAAACATCATTTGTTTGCCATTGGAAAACTCATTGACTCTGAGCAATTGTATACGAACAAACTGGTATTAAACCAGTACTCGAACAACTATTGCAGTGCTTTGTCAGACAATTATTTGATCGGCCTCTAATTTGGAACTGAAATTGACAGATTCCATACGTAATAAAGTAGCTCCGATGCAATTCACACTAGTCTGATTAATAGTTAACTAGACTAGTGTTGGCAACAAAAAGGCTTTCCAGTTAGTATTAAGTCAGATATTTTTTCACACTCTCGTATCCACAACTTTATCAAATGGTTAGTAATTAAATTCTGGCAGAAGTATTATGTTTGCAACATAAATATTAAAAAAATTTCAAATAATATCCTCTACGACTTTACATTTCATCAAAAATAAATTTTAAATTACAACTGTTATGAAATTAACTACAAAATAGCAAAAAAATATATATATAGCTCATCAATGTCAAACGTTATAAAAAAATTATAATTTGTATTAAAATTTAAATTTTAAATGTAAAGTTATTTTTATCTATTTAAATAGTTCAAATCTACGTATTGTAAAATAAGTTATCCAATATTATAAAACAGAGCAATTTTTTTCAAATTAAATATTAATAAATTACTAAATTTCCAAAAATTCGATCAAAGTTATTAACAAAGTTTTAATTTGAATTTACTTTTCTTGCAAGTTTTAACCAAATGTTACTTGTTTTATTCTATTGAGCTTTATTGTTCATCAAGAATCAGTTATGCAGATTGCTCTGAAGTTTCTATAAATTTAAATTCTTCCTCAAAATCCCTCGCGGAAAAAATTTAGGAAAACGCGGCGCGCACTGGTCCTCAAACTAACTCACGATAATTACCAAAAGGCCGAAAAATTATGAGATGACAGTTTTTATGGTTCCCCTTCCCAACCCTCTTCTGATGGACATCCGCTGCGTTCTCTCATTGGCCCAGCCGTATCCAAATTGAGAAACAATAGCACTCTCAGATCTGACGTAACTGCAGTACACAATTACAAGTTCTCATCAGTACAAGGCAGTGAGCCGCCTTCCTAATATTTTAAAGTTACTAGCACTAACTTGCTAAATGTATTCGTATTTATCCTAACTTTTCATAATCTAATCAAAATTAAAATCCCAATATTAAATTTCCCAAAATGTCATTTAGTTTAAGTTTTAATACAAAAAATCAACTAATGTAGCTTTAAAACGCTACAAAATCTAATCAGATTTTGTATACAACAAAGCGAGTTTATAGCCACGACGTTGCTGTGTTTAATATTGGAATTTATATCCGATTATCCTAACCCTTTTACCTCTCCCAAGTATTACTGTACCTTCTTTATAGAAAACCACAGGATTATTACGCTACAGTTTTCCCAAAATAAAAATATTAAAAAATAGTTTGTCAGCATACTGTGACTCCGGATGACCTCAACAATATTCACTTATGTTATTAGATTATAACGTTCTTCAAAAAACACTAGGAAGTACATTTCGTATACTGTATATTACAAATTAGCTTTCGACTCCAGAAGTATCACACACGTTTTAAATTATCTAGAGAAGGGGATTATAAATCACTGCGTTGAACTGGAAAAACGGTTAAACTAAATAGAGTTTGGAGTTTTACCATTTATAAAATAACATCAAGTTAATTTAGGAACAATTTTTTTATGTTCTCTGTTTATTGAACAAGTTCAATTAACCAGCAACAAAAGAAGTTATTATTATTAAATAAACAATCTAATACATCATTAGATTATATTTTATGTTAGTTGCGAAATAGAATTGTAGAGTACCACTCGCTGTAAAATTACATCAGGTCAATCCATTTGGCCAAAACTCTGCCTTTTAAACAATTGAACCTAGATTACTCGATTAGTTTCATGTTAGTTGGGAAATAACATCAAAGAGTACACACTTACTGCAATATAAGTCCTGACGTATTTTACAGTAAAAGATAGTTGTATCCTCAATCCACATGGATACAACTCTGCCTTTTAACAATTGAACCTTGATTACTCGATTAGTTTCCTGTTAGTTGTGAAATAACATCAAAGTACTCACTTACTGTAAAGTACACCAGGTCAGTCCACATCACCATAACCTATCTTTTCAACAGTTGAACCTGCGGCAGTACTAGATTAGTCTTATGTAAGTTGTGAAATAGCACGGTACACATTCGCTATAAAAACACCCAGGTTAACACCATATGGAGACAACTCTGCCTTTCAACAATTGAACATATAGCGTCACTAGATTAATTTCACGTTATTTGTGAAACTAACATAGTAGAGTACACACTTACTTTAAAATACACCAGTTAATCCACATCGTCTTGTTTCATGTTAGTTCTTAAAGAGCACCGTAGAGAACAACAGCAGGTTACACAATATGAATGTAGGCTTTTCTATTCAGTACATTTTAAAAATCAGTCTCATAAAAAAGCAAACATATGCTTGCATTATTTCAGTGATAGATATTGTATCGTTGTAATTATATACCCCACCGGCAATTATATAAAAAACCTCTCTATTATCGAATAAGTAATTGTTTTGTCCAGAAATGGCAAAGAATTGTTAGGTTACAACATGATTTCTTTTTATGGCTTTTCGTTGCCAAATGGTTCGTACTACGCCATTCCAGTGTGGCAATGTGCCATCTATGTTAATATATATGATTTTGTAACCCTTGAGGTTGCCACGATAGTGAATTACGTAGGATACTGAAAGTAAACACTTAATATTTGGGTCAATAGTTTTTACCCATATTTTGCGTCATTTTGTAGGTTTTGAGTATGTTAGTAAAAGTGGCATGTCAAGTTAAAATTAGCTACGAAATACATTCATTTTAAGACTGAAAAAGTCTACATGCATTGACAATTAAAAAATTTAATAAAGAAAAGGCAGTTAAACCATTGCTGGAAATGGTGATTGTCTGAGAAAAAGCAGTATAGCAAAAGTACTGCAAAAGCTATATTAATTTAATAGAACTGTAAGTAGAAATTCACCTTTATAATCACTGCGATTAATATTACCAGAACACATACGATTAATATGACTTCATTTTAATATTAATGTTGGGGTAACAGACTCAGGAAATAATATGTTATCTTCTTAGTTATTATTCTATTATGAATTTTAGTAATATATTAATCAACACAGAGAAAATCATTAGATTGACTACTGTAAGTCCACTTTGGTGATTAAAGGTTCAAGATATTTAACAATATCAGTTAATTATCCAAATTTTAAAAATCGAAACTATAACTCTAATGTTAATTAATGACAACAACGGACTTTAATTGGCTCGTTTACTCACATGTTCGTAACAAGGTAATTACGCTGGAGTCCCATACACAAAAGATAGGTTGTTCTTCATTAGCGTCTGTTCCTGCACTGACTGAAAGCTCGCTGTAAGAGTTATAAACTTTCAAACCCTTGTATGCGGAGTGAAATACGATCCACATATGTGATTACAAATATTCTCTGTGATTTTTCAACCCAGTACTTGTGCAAGTATTTGTGCTTGAGATTTAGAACAAGAGATTAAACTGTTGAATTAAAGATTGTGGCTTATAATATATGTCAATAATTTTTTTTAAAAAAGTGTGCTCATTGTGGTACACACGAGAGTTATATCTGCCTAATGGGACAGCTCTCATGTGAAGACAGCTTTTGTCATTAGGACAAGCAAAATAAACAAGAGTCTCAGCAGAATATTCTTTTGGAGTTGATCAGAACGTCATTAAAATAAGTGAAGGGACAGTCTGACTTCGACGGGAAATATGGAAATATGTGGAGGCTAAAAAGAGGTATAAGTATCAGTACGTGAGTCCACTGTTGGATTTCCAAAAATAGATTATTTGCATGATTAAAAATGCGTGTTTTAAACTATTTGTTTAGTAAAACGTCTGTCCTATAAATAGAAAAAACATACAGTAGATATTAAATGGCATTATTGTCAATGCGCATATTTGCACTTTGGAACATGGGTCTGTTTTATAGGAGATTTGTGTGTGTGCGTTTGAAGGACGTCTATTCTACGCTATGGATCATGGGAATGCCTGGTTGATCATAGGTCTGCTGTAAACATCAGTGAGTTCGTATAATGACGGTCTACCTATGAATTATATGAACACCCTTGCTGATTGTACGTCTTGATCTAAAGGTAGCGAGTGTGTATGACCTATCCGACAACAGGTTGCCTTTAAAAATATGTTATGTCAGTCTGATGAAATTCTTGATTCGGTTTTAATTAAAGTTTCATTTATATTGTATACGAGATTTGTTATGTTTATTTTTTACGTGTATTAATTCAAAGTAAATAAAAACTGATATTCGCATAATAATATACTTATAGGCCTATATAATTATGATCTGCTTTAAAATCCCTACAGAATTACATTTAGAGGGATACTAAATAAGACTGACTGGATATTTTAACTACCGCTGGTTTAATGTCTGTTTTACACAATATCTGAGTGTGTATAAAAAATGCATCCGATTTATCTTTTGGTAAAAAATCTGTTTATAGTGTTCAGTAACCTTTAAATATTTATACCAATAGTTAACAAATAAAACTTATCTTAGTTTGTAGATCGTAATAAACACAAAAGTTTGATTAAATAAGGGATTTTTATTAACCATGGAAACTAGAAGATTTCATTTTCCAACTTCTATCCTGCAGTTTTATAAAAGTCATCCAAGAAAAAGTTAATTTTTATGGATACTAGAAGATTTCATTAACTTCTATCCTGCAGTTTTATGTTCATCCAGAAAAGTTAATTGTTATGGATTTTAATTTATTAATTTAGTTAATTTCATGTAGACGATGAAACAATTATAGCTATTTAGGGATTCCACGTGAGTAACAAGTAGATTAAACATTCATATTAAATACCAAAA
>NW_025780530.1:0-22500 GCF_021130785.1 Homalodisca vitripennis | reverse complement strand
AAAAATTTTTTTTTTAAAATTTTTTTTTTGGGGGGGGGGGGGGGGGGGGGGTTTTTTTTTTTGGGGGGGGGAAAAAAGGGGGGGGGGGGGGTTTTTTTTTTTTGGGGGGGGGGGGGGGGTTTTTTTTTTGGGGGGGGGGGGGGGGGGGTTTTTTTTTTTTTGGGGGGGAAAAAAAAGTTTTGGGAAAAATTTTTTTTTTAAAAGGGGAAAAAAGGGGGGGGGGGGGTTAAAAAATTTTTTTTTTTTTGGGTTTAAAGGGGGGGGGTTTTAAAAAAATTTTGGGGGGGGGAAAAAAAAGGGGGGGGAAAAAAAAAAATTTTTTTTAAAAAATTTTTTTTTTTTTTTTTTTAATTTTTAAAAATTTTTTTTGGGGTTCCCGGGGAAAAAAAATTTTTTGGGGGTTTTTAAAAAAAACCCCAAAAAAAAAAAAAAAATTTTTTAAAGGTTTTTTTTTTTTTTTTGGGGGGGGTTTCCCTTTTTGGGGTTTTTTTTTTGGGGGGGGGGGAAAAAGGGGGGGGGGGGGGGGGGGGGGGGGGGCCGGGGGGGCCACCCCCCAAAAAAAAAAATTTTTTTTGGGGTTTTTTTTTTGGGGGGGGGGAAAAAAAAGGGGGGGGGGGGGTTTTTTTTTTTTTGGGGGGGGAAAAAAAAAAATTTAATTTGGGGGTTTTTTTGGGGGGGGGGGGGGGTTTTTTGGGGGGGGGGGGGAAAAATTGGGGGGGGTTTGGGGGGGAAAAAAGGGGGGGGGGGGGTTTTTGGGGGGGGGTTTTTTTTTTAAAAAAAAAAAAAAAAATTTAAAAAATTTTTTTCCCCAAAAAAATTTTAAAAAAATTTTTTTAAAAAATTTTTTAAAAAAAAAAACCCCTTTTTTTTTGGAAAATTTTTTTTTTTAAAAAAAAAAATTTTAATTTTTTAATTTTCCTTTTTTTTTAAAAAAAAATTTTTATTTAAAATTTTTGGTTTAAAATTTCGTTTTTTTTGGAAAAAGGGGGGGGGGGGGGGGGGGGGGGTTTTTTTTTAAAAAAATTTTTTAAAAAAATTTTTTAAAAAAAAAAAAAAATTTTTGGTTAAAATTTTTTTTTTTAATTTTTTGGGGAAAAAAAAAATTTTTTTTTTCCCCCCCAAAATTTTTGGGGGAAAAAAAATTTAAAAAAAACCAAAAAAAAATTTTTAATTTTTTTTTTCCCCCCCTTTTTTCCCCCCCGGGGGGGAAAAAAGGGGGAAAAAAAAAATTTTAAAAATTTTCCCCCCCAAAAAAAAAAAATTTTTTTTCCCCCTTTTTTTAAAAAATTTTTTTTAATCTGGTTAAAAGGAAAAAATTTTGGGGGTTTTTTTTAGGGGGGGGGGGGGGGGGGGGTTTTTTGGGGAAAAAAAAATTTTAAAAGGGGGGGAAAAAGGGGGGGGGTTTAAAAAAAAGGGGGGGTGGGAAAAGGGGGGGGGGGGGGGGGGGTTTTTTTTTTTTTGGGGTTTTTTTGGGGGGGGGTTTTTTTAAAATTTTTGGGGGGCCCTTTAAAAAAATTTTTTAAAAAACCCAAAAAAAAAAAGGGGGGGGGGGGGGGGGGGGGGGGGGGGGGGGGGGGTTTTTTTTTTTTGGGGGGGGGGGGGGTTTTTTTTGGGGGGGGGGGTTTTTGGGGGGGGAAATTTTTGGGGGGTTTTTAAAAAGGGGGGGGGGGGGGGAAAAAAGGGGGGGGTTTTTTTTTGGGGGGTTTTTTTTTTTTTTAAGGGAAAAAAGTTTAAAAATTTTTTTTTTAAAAAATTGGGTTTTTTTTAATTTTTTTTTTAAAAAAAATTTTTTTTTTAAAAAAAAATTTTTTTTTTAAAAAAAAAATTTTGAAAAAAATTTTTTAAAAAAAAAAAAATTTTAAAAAAATTTTTTTTTTTTTTTAAAAAAAAAAAAAGGAAAAAAGGGTTTTTTTTAAAAAAATTTTTTTTAAAAAAAAAAATTTTTTTTTTTAAAAAAAAAGGTAAAAATTTTTAAAAAAAAAATTTTTAAAAAACCCGTTTGTTTTTTTTAAATTTTCCTTTTTGGAAATTTTTAAATGAAAAATTTTTTTTTTGGGGGGTTTAAAAAAAAATTTTAAAAAAAAAATTTTTTTTTTTAGGAAAAATTGGGAAAATTTTCCAAAAAAATTTTAAATTTTAATAAAAAAAAAAATTTAAAAATTTAAAAAATTTTTAAAGGGGGGTTTTTTTTGAAAAATTTTAAAAAAAATTTTTTTTGGGGGAAAAATTTTGGGGGGGGGGGGGGGGGGGGGGGGGCCCCCGGGGGGGGGGGGGGGGGGGGGGGGGGGGGGGGGGGGCCCCCCCAAAAAAAAAAGGGGGAAAAAAAAAATTTTTTTTTTTTTAAAAAGGGTTTTTTTTTTTTTAAAAGAAATTTTTAAAAAAACCCCTTTTTTTTTTTTAAAAAAATTTTTTTATTTTTTAAAAATTTTTTAAAAATTTTTTTAAAAAAAAAATTTTTTTTTTTTTTTTTTTCCAAAAAAAAATTTAAATTGGGGGGGGAAAAAAATTTTTTTTTAAGGGGGAAAAAAAAGTAAAAAAAAGGGGGGAAGAAAAAATTTTTTAAGGGGGGGGGGAAAAAAAATTTTTTTTTGGGGGGTTTGGGGGGGGGGGGGGGGGGGTTTGTAAAAAAATTTTTTTTGGGGGGGAAAGGGGGGGGGGGGGGTTTTTTTTTTTTTTTTTGGGGGGGGAAAGGGGGGGGGGTTTTTTTTTTTTTTGAAAAAAATTTTTTTTTTTTAAAAATTTTTTTTAAAATTGGGGTTTTTTTTGGGGTTTTTTTTTTGGGTTTTTTTTTTTTTTTGATTAAAAATTTTTTTTTAAAAAATTTTTTTTAAAAAAAATTTTTAAACCCTTTTTTGGAAACCCTTTTTTTAAAAAATTTTAAAAAAAAATTTTCCCAAAAAAAAAAAATTAAAAAAAAAAATTTTTTTTTTTGTTAAAATTAAAAATTTTTTTTTTTTTTAAACCCTTTTTTTAAAAAAAAAAATTCCCCAAAATTTTTTTTAAAAAAAAAAAATTTTTTTAAAAAATTTTTTTTTCCTTTAAAAAAAATTTTAAAATTAAAAAAAAGGGGGGGGTTTAAAACCAAAAACTTTTTTTTTTTTTGGGGGGTTTTCCCCCAATGGAATTTTTTTTTTTTTTTAAAAAAAAAAAAAATTTCCTTTTTGGGTTTTTTTTTGGGCCCTTTTTTAAAATTTTTTTAAATTTTCAAAAAAAAATTTTAAAAAAAAAAAAAAAAACCCAAAAACCAAAAAATTTAAAAAAAAAAGGGGTTTTTTTAAAACCCCTTTTTTTTTTAAAAAATTTTTTTAAAAAACATTTTTAAATTTTAAAAAAAAACCCCCCCCGGGGGTTTTTTTTTTTCCCAATTAAAATTCCCGGGTTCCCTTTTTTTAAAGGGGTTTTGGGGGAAAAAAAATTTTTAACCCCCCTTTTTTTTAAATTTTTTTCCCCCGGGCCTTTTAAAGGGGCCTTTTTTTTTCATTTTTTAAAACCCCTTTTTTTTTTTTACCCGATTTAAGGTTTTTTTTGGCCCAAACCAAAAATTTAATTTTTTTCCAAACCAAAAAAAGGGGAAATTTTTTTTTTAAAAGGGGGCCAAAAAAAAAAAAATTTTTAAAAAAAAATTTTAAACCCCCCCAAAAAAAAAAAAGAAAACCCCTTTTTTTTTTTGGAAAAAAGGGGAAAAAAAATTTTTTTAAAATAAAAAAAAAAAAAAGAAAAACCCCGGGGAAAAATTTTTTTTAAAATTAAAAATTTTATTAAAAAATTTTTCCCCCCTTTTTTTTAAAAATTTTTTAAAATTTTTTCCCCCCTTTTTTTTTTTTTTTAATTTTTTTTAAAGAATTTTTTAAAAAAAAAATTTTTTTTTTCCCAAAAATTTTTTTTTCTTTAAAAAAGGAAAAAAAAAAATTTAAAAATTAAAAAAAAAAAAATTTAAAAAAAAAATTTTAAAAATTTTTTTTAAAAAAAATTTTTTGGGGGGGGGGGGGGGGGGGGGCCCCAAAAGGGGGGGGGTTTAAAAAAGGGGGGGGGGGGGGGGGGGGGGGGGCCTTGGCTGTAGGGGGATGCGTGTGTCGCCTTGTACTGCGCTGTAACGAGACGTATTTTTTGTGCCCAACAGTTTATGTAATAACCAAGTCGATTTCTGAAGTTTTAAATGTGCATCATCAAAGATTTTAGTTTAATTTCGTTTGTCAGCTCTAAGACATGAAATTACTCATTCGTTCCCTCTCTTACTTCAAATATCAAGAGCCGAGAATTCAGTGTGACAGCGCCGCAGAGCAAGGAAGAAGGCGTGAGCGGGTAGGAAAGCCTGTTACAAGAAGAATGTTCTAATGATCTCTATAGATACACACTCTGAGAAGACGTTTCTCAGCTATTCATTGTCTGTGCTTAGGACCACTATCAGAAGAGACCTGGTAGCCACTTCCACGTAAGATGAATTAAAAAGAAGCCTAACCTTCCTTAAGTCCAGTAAAATTACTTTTCTCTTATGCTACGAGTGCAAGAATTTCAAGTACTTCTAATAACAGCAAATCAGTGGGCTCTAAAAATTTTTAGGTTATGTTTCATACTACGCCTAAAGCCAAACTATTATTATTATATCAGTCAATTCATTTCGTACGATGATAATAATTGTTTTATTGCGTAGAAATGTACTTTTTATGGCATGTGTACAATCGAAGAAAACACATAAAAATATATGAAAATTAATAACATAAAAAAATAAGTTCACTTAAAACAAAAAATATTAATTATAGAATACTTAGGCTCCTCAGAATTTTATTTTACACCAACCCGGAATAGTTTAATCCTTATGATCAGCAATCTCACCAACAAAGTTGTAGAAACTTTGCACAAGTAGGCAACGTACCAATGTGAACCCCTAGGAATCCCTTATCCTGAAAACTTATGTAATTATTCAGTACAACCGATAGACGGGATAAGTTGGAATCCTTGTGCTCCCAAAATGGATTAGATTTTATTTTGAATAGTTTTTTTAAGATTCTTATTTGATGAAAATTAGAAGCATCCATTTCAATTACTTTTTAAACATTCCATTTCAAACACTCTTTCCGTTTGCCTTGAAAACAGAGTATTGTTGAATCCATAAACTGATTCATTGTACAGATGATATAGATGACCACAAGTCATTTATTTAAGAAAAAAGCCAATAATTGAACCCTAGAGGATACCATGTGTATAACTGTTGAAACACCATTTAAATACTTGTCTAGTGATATATGCAGTAAAACACCTTAGGACAGGTCGATAAATACGTTAAGTGTAGCCATTCGCTTATCAGGACCCTCCACAACAACTTCAAGCAATTGAGTGACTTCACCAGTTGATGTATTCCAATTCGGAAACCTAGCTGCTTCTTCAGAGAGTGCTATTTTCATTCGCCAAAAAACATTTTGGGTGAATACCTCATAAACTTTAGTGAACCATTGGGAAACGATCACCCAACTTCCCAAAACCCAAGAAAATATACGTTATATCGTTATCTCACCTTTGATTCAAATAATCGAAAAAAGCGAGAGAGATAGATAACAACTTAATAACAAACATAAATAAGTTTGCATTTTTATATATACATACAGCTAACGTTTTCAAATAATCTATTTTATATAGTTAAAAATAAACATTTTCATTCATTTCATTTATAAATACTAATATCTTCAGCTCTTTACATTCAAATAATCTTTATTGATACAGAAACTATAAAATCTTTGCAGTAATATTTATGAAAGATTTACATTAAAGCACATTTTTAACTAATACTTACATTTTATTGTTATCAGATGCATCAAACTAAATGAAATAGTTAAAATGTTTTGATTTTAATATTCAAGTACATTTAATATTACTTAATTAATACTTACTTAATATTAATTTTAAAGCGGGATCTTGCATAATAATAACAATAACGTCTTCTTGTTACTAAAATATTTGCAGTATGAAGTTAAATTTCTTTTCATATTTTTAAAATACGAGTTTGTAGTTTAATTTTACCTTACTTATATAGAATGTACAAATATCAAACTTTACATTGATTTTCAGATTTAAGAAATGAAAAATTGCATATATGGCAAGAAAGAGGTTATTGATGATTGATTTGATTTATTATTTCCAAAATTTATCTACGCAGTAAATAGAATACCTAACTTGGACCACACCTCACACCCCCGCACACGCACATACTACACACACACACACACACACACACACACACACACACACACAACACAACCACACTACCACAACACCAACACACACACACACACACACCACTCACTACACCACACACACACCCAATCACGCACCAATCACGCACACGCACACACGCCCTCGTTGGCCTGCAGTCGAACTCACCAATTATACAAACTCACCAAACACTCAGACTAACATTGATTGTAATACAAAAATAAAACAGAAATTTAATACATAAAAAAAGCATAGCTAGGTGTAGATTGAGGAAAAATACTGACAAAAACCCATCTCGCCCAGCATCTACTAACCAATTATTGAATAAATTTTTGTACGTACTAATAGTGCAAATGGGCCAGTACAACCTAGTTTTTTGTTTACTGTCTATCTGTCTACATGTTTCATCGGGGAAAACAATAATACCTTTTTATTTAAAAAATTATCAAATTAATTTATACAAGATTTTAGTCTTCATTACCTGCTTCTAATAAGGTTTTTAAAAATTTCAAGTTAAAAACTACGTCCAAAGAAAAACTCAAACTGCAATAACTAAAATAAAATGGGTCTTTAAATATAATGCATTAACAGTTAAATATGGTGAGCTTTTCAATGGACCATTTTAATTGCAAATTTAATTTCAGTCTAGCAAATAATAAAATATTAATAAATGTTTACTGGGGCGCCTTTTCCCTCACTTAAAATATACTGATCTAGTTTATTTTAATAAATAATACACTCATCAAATGTTTAGTGTTTTAGGATAAAAGAAGAATACACACGATTTTATATGAACTTTGTAACGAATTTACATATCTTCTTTTCTTCATATAAAGCAGATACTTTAAATATTACGGTCCTTCAGCACTCACAGCTATAGGGCTTGTATAGTTTCTTCAGGGTAAACACTGTGATTGCGTGTTATACACTGGTGACACTCTTCTCGTTTACACATATATGAAACAAAATACAGAGAAAAATATATTCCTGTTTTGTGTAAATTTCAATGTTTATAATAAGAAAGTACTATTCGTCAGTATAATATTTACTCGTCATTTATCCCGTATCTTGCAAAACGAATGATTTTGTAAAACAAACCTTAACAATTTCTGTAGAGTTTTAATGAATTTTATTATACTTATTTAGTTATGGTACAATATTACCTTAGTATTTAATTGCTTTGAACACAATTAAGTATATAATGCAATAAATTAGCTTATGAAAAACTGTTGTAAACATTGTTTTTGAAAATATAAGCTATCAGTAAAATAAGGTTGGTTTAAAAATTCTTCGTAAACGTTTAGTGCATCATTTTATAAAATAACACAATTTTATTTATGAAATCCAATTGTGTAAATCCAAATCATATTGATTACTTTTTGTATGATTTTACCCTTATCTTGTTTTATTCCCAACCCTTTTCTTTTAATCTCGCCCTTTCTGCTTCACGGTCTTGCAATATTTTTTTATCTAAAAGACAAAGCAAAAAACTTGATTATATTTCATAAAATCGTTACAAAGAACCAAAAAAATTTTAATTTATGAAGTATTGGATTTTTACTTTTGGAAAATTACGAAACCTGCTTAACTTTCGGGCATTAGGTGCTAAAATTAAAAATTTTTTAACAATAACTATGAATATTCGTATTGTAGGATATTTTAGAGTTCGCATAAAATTTGGGTTTTTTAACTTTTAGAAATATATTCGAAAAACTTTTTTGTTTTTTCTGTATTGTTCCTTTGTTTTTCTTTAAAAAGCGGGTCCTTTTTTGGGGTTTTTTCCGGTTTTCAGCTTTTTGTTTGGTTTACTTTTGTTATTAGTATTAATTGTGTATTGCCCTCGTATACCTTTCTTACAGCAATCCCAATTGCGCATGTATTTGTTCCAAAATTCATAATATAAGACCTTGTAAAGGATCGAAAAGTTATAACAATATAAAAAATGTAAATCAAAGACATTTCAGGAGAAATTTTGTTAAATTTAATTTATATATGTTATTCTCTGATATAATTTTTTTAGAAATAATCTGTTACATTAAAAAGCAAAAATATACCGTTTCTTGCCGTCTGCAAAATATACAAAAGACTTGATAAATACAGCAGGGGGGACGTGACCGTTAACACCAGATTTTTCGCCTGAATGGGACCCCATTTAAACCGGTAAAAACATTTTAGAAAAAAAACCTGTCCTCATATAGCGGAAAATATATGTTTATCTTGCTGCCCCTGCTACTACACAATAAAAGAAGACTTTATGAAATAGCCAGCATGACGTGCAGCGTTAACCCCAGTTTTTTTCTCCTGAATAAGACCATTTCTGCCACATAGAGTATGTTAGAAATTATCTGTCCTGTAAAAAGTAAATTTATTTTCTTTTACCACTAAACAGTATAAAAAAAAAATTTTATTCCCAATTGTTTTATTCACTGTATTTTGTTGACTTAAAATTTTCAAAAAAAATTGAAAAATGAAACCTTAAAATTGGGTTTTCTTTTATTTAGATATATTTTTTTTTCCATATTTTTAAATAAGAATATAAAGATATGCGGTTTTAAAATTGTATAATCAATCTTTATTTTTAATGAAAGCTTAAGAAAATGATTTTTTTATGTTGGATTTGACCTCTTAAGTACACCTTAACGCCAACAACCCACCCCTTGATGCCATCGGGGATTTCTCCCTATTTTTGGGAGTGAAGTATGCTCATCGTTTGAGGGTGTAACCCAAACTTGATCCCAAAGGTAATTCTATGGGGATATCTCTACGCCCGAGTAAAACGAAATTTCGGACTTACCAAAACAACGGTGTGGTTCAGCTTTGGTCAACCAACGCACCTCCATCAGCACCTGCAGCTCATCCTACTAAGGGAAAGGGTCTTTTCCCTTTTCTTTCGTGCTCAAGTGGGCCTTTTGCTCCAAAAAGAGGTTTCTCCGCATCTGGGTTGATTAGCTCCCCAGAGTAAATATATTTTTTCCCCCAGTAAAAACTATGTTTGCCCCTACTTATTCTGTATTAGGCATAGAGGCATCACTCCCGTGTAGGCACTTGCTTGGGAAACCGTTTGAGCAAAGGTGCAAACTCCAGTAGGGAAATCTTTTGGGAATTTTTATTTGGATATAACAACAGATTTAAATTTTTAACGTGTTACAGCGTATCAAAATTTAAGAGTTTTAACAAATGTTTTATTTTGATTTTAAAAACCGGTTTTTTAAAAGACTAAACTCGATTATTATTCCCAAAATTTTTACTGTACAACATTTACAAATAAATTTTCATTCGTAAGTATAGGGAAAGTTAAAAAAAATTTGTTTATTAAGAGTAATAGAAGGTAAATGCCCTGTACTGTTATCTTAAAAATAAAAAACCCTTTTTATACGAAAAAATTTGTTTTAAATTATTTAGCACCTGTAATTATTTTTACGTTTTTTTTTTAAGACCTAATAAAAACCTCTGAAAATATTAATTTAGCGAAAATAATAAAAGTTTTTTTAAAAACTCTGGAATATTCAATAAAATATTAAAAATTTGGGATAAATTTGATTTGTTTCACTGGTAATATAAAAACGTACAAATTTAAATCGGTCCCAAAAATTTTTTAGACTTTAAAATTTATAAAAAATCCTAATTTTAAAATCATCCGAGACTATACTTATTTGGAGAGTTTACAAAATAATTCATCAAAACAAATCGCTTATCCCGTCCTGTTTTCAAAGATTTGCTGCAAAGCCGCAGGGAAAAACCTTTTTTTGGTTAAAAATTTAAAATTTTTAAAAATTTTTAAAAAAAAAGGAAAAAAAATAAAAAGGTTTTTTAAAAAAAAAAGGTAATTTTTTCCTAAAAATTAAAAAATAATATTTTTTTTATTAATATTTTTTTTTTTTTATAAATTTTTTTAATTTAATATTTTTTAAAATTTTTTTAATTTTTTCCCTTAATTTCAAAAATTTTTCCCAAAAGAAAAAAGAAAATTTTTTTTTGGAAAAAGGTTGGCTTTTTAGCGTCATCATAATTTTATGGTATAATAAGCTTTTTAAAAATCCAAAAAAAACCCAAAATTTTAAATTTGTACACAAATATTTGTAAATTATTGCATTTTCCAAATTGATAAGCCCTTTGTTTCCTGGAATGCTTCTTCATGTGCCAACATAAAAAAATGTCCTTTCCTAAAGTTTGGGTTTTTAAAATAATGATTTTCAAAAAATGGGAATAATAATGGAGTTAAATTTAAAAAAATTCAAACTTATTTGTTACATTATTATGAACCAATATGAAAAGGAAAAAATGTGTGGTGTTTATATTTTTAAAAAATTCTTGTTTTTTCAAAAGTTTTTGATCTAAAAGGGTTTTTATTTATTGATAATTAAAAAATTTTTGTCAAAGAATAAATTATTAATATTTAGCTGTCCAATATCTACCCCCTTCTTCCGATTTGCGAGGACCGTTTTATTTTAAAAATAAAATATTATATTAGTTAACACTTTTTAAAAGTTGTTTGTGTTAAAGTTTTTGTAAAATAAAAAAAAGAAATTTTTGTTTGAAAAGAAATTTATTTTGAAAATGTAAAACACGCGAACAAATCAAAAAATAAAGAAAACCCAGGAATCGTTCCTGCGCCCGCAATTCGGGGTTTCACTTGTTTGTAAATGTTTAAAGCTCCCAAATTATTAACCTTAATGTTTTTTGGAAAACCTAAAAATTAAAACCAATGTTCTTACCAACTAAAATTAGAAACTTGGTTAAATAATGAACTGCGAGTGTTTTTGTAAATTTGGGTTTTTCAAAAAATCTTACCCATAGCTAATTTCCCTAATAAAATCTAATTATTAAAAAAAAATGAGAAATATTATTTCTTGATAAAAATTTTAACTCACAAAAAACGTTTTATTTCATTTTATTTTACTGTCAATAACAAAAAAAATGTGGCTCATCAGTATTTCTTACACATGGGGATCGAATAGATTAAATACATATCTCCCCTGTAGGAAAAAATCCGAATTAATAAAAAATTTAAAAATTTAAAAAAAATTTTTTAACCAAAATTTTTAATTTGTAAGTACAATATTTTAAAAACCCCTTTTTGGGGGTGTTATACGATATGTTCAAATTGTTTTATTTTTTGGGGGGTTTTTCTACCTTCTTACCCTTTGCTTCCCCCACTGCATATCTTTTTTTTAATGGACTTTAATGATATAAAAAATCGAATTTTTGTGTAAAAAAGTAAAAGAAAATTTTTAAATTCGTAGATTTTGCTTCCTAAAATAAAAATATTTACGCAGAAACATTGGGAAGATAAACGTTACTTAGAGGGGGAGATAAATAACTGTTTTTGGGGTAAAATTCCCTATTTTTTTGTTTATGAATTTTCTTAAATTTTTTATTTGTATTAAAATAATAACTTTTGTTAAATTAGTTGTTGCCGTGTTTTTATTTACTGTTTTGTAAAAACACGATTCAAGGGGTTTGAATCAGTTTTTATATAAAATTAATAATATATAATATATTATATAAAACTCCAAAGAGGATAGCAAGGATAAAGGTTAAAAAGTTACGTAAAAGAGAACCACAATTTGCCGGCGCTTACCCGCGGGTAAATGTGGGTGGGTTGAGCGAGCCTCCCAGGAAAAACAGCCTTAATTTGGGTTCTGCAAAGCAAATTACTAGGAATAATGGAATTAATCCAAAAGCTAACCTATAAAGGATAAATTAGTTTCTTTGGTTATTGCAAATCGAAAATCAAAACAAAAACTATGAATACTACATATAGAACTATGTAATAACAAAAAAATAACAAATAAAATTTTGAATGAGGTAAGTAAAGCTACAAATTTTTTTACTGTAAAATTTTGTTTAAGTAATAAACCTTGGTAAAATACTTTGATTAAAAATTTCGTTGCGAAAACTATAAAACGATTCGTGGATTTTCTCCACATTTTACATGACTTTTTGTTCATTATTTTTAAAAGCCTACAGTATCTTTTTTTTTTTTAGCTCCTTAATAAAAAAAACGTAGCTTTATTATAGAAAGCAGACTGAATAGGGAAGGGTGGTACTTTTACAACCCTACTGAAAAAATGATTGCCTTTTTCGAGGTAAATTTTGTCTTGTTTAAAAATATTATTTAAATCTTACTAGTTAGTTTGTTTTTTTGATAAAAAAAATTAAAAACGTATTTAAATGTAACAAATCAATTTAAAATTTTTTAAAATGTCAGGACAAAGCAAAAAATTTGAAAAAACAGAAAATTTTGGGTAAAGTATACGAAAAATAGTAGTTTGGAAATACCCGGTTTCGAAAGGCCCCAAATTATGAAGCCCGGTTAGGGCTGAATTATTTTCGAAGGACCAAAACATGTCTAATATTAAATACATTTGATAGAAAAGGAGGAACCCTTTTTTTTCTAAAATAATATTAGTCAAATAGGAAAAATAAAAAACGGAATGAGCCCCAAAAAAGTTTAAAAAAAAGGCCATAATTAAATAAAAATAAGTTTTAAAATGTTTTCGTTTCTAAAAAAAATCCCCAAAATGTCCAATTACTTGGGGTTTTTAAAAATTTGGTTGAGAAAAAAATTGTTTTAGTTGCGGGACCATGAAAAGAATATGAAACACTGTTCCCTTTGGGCCCCTGATTGGTCGAAAAGTCCCTTCCCACGTGACAATCGGACCCTATGATTTGGAATGCGGGGGTTGTGTGTGGGGGTGGTGAAAAGATAAAAATGTTGCTTAAAATTAAAAATGGTTTACGAAAAAACGGGGGCAAAGAGCATTCTAAATAACATACAATTTGGTTATCAGAAAAAACAAATTTTTAAATGCGTAAAATTTTGATTAATTATTAAAAAAATAAAACCCAACAATTAGATGAAGGGGGGGTTCGTTTCAAAAAAGAGTGTTTTTTATATCATAAGTATGGCCATCCAATTATAAAGTTAAAAAAAAAAAGGATTTGTAATAAATTATAAAAAAAAATTTTTTAAAAAATAAACTATAAAATCAAAAATTTTTGATTAAATTTTTTATAATAAAGCCTTAATTATTTTTTAAAAAACCTTATGAAGTAACTTTTTAACTTTTGAAAAAAAACCCCAATTTTAAATTTTAACTAAGGTACGTACGAGTATATAGATACATTTTACGCTTCTAAATTCCTCTCCCCTTAAATTAAAAAAATGATTTTAAAACCCAAAATTTTTTTAAAATTAAAAAAAAAACCTTAATTTTTAGAAAGTTATCCCTTTATTTAGAACAATTATTAAATCCTTAAAATTAGATTATATGAAAAAAAAAAAATAATCAGTTTTTTTACAATTTAAGGTGAAATTTTTAAAATTTACATCGAATTTTACTTTTTTAAAGCAACCAAAACCCCTTAATATGGCAAGTAAGGGATTCCTTTCATAACTTACTAAAATCAAAAAGCTTATTAACTCTAAAAAAAGTATTATTTAATTGAAATTTTTAAATTTTTCTTTTTATTGAAAGTTTAAAATGGTGAGCGTAAATTTGTAAAAATTTTTTTTTCTTTGTAATTTGTACTTTTTTAAGAAATTTTAAAAAATAACCTTTAAAGCAGTCCAATTGTTTAATAGGGTTTAAAAATTTTGATTACTGAAATAAAAACGGGTTTTCTTCAAAGGGTCCCTAGAGGTTTTTTAAAGTTTGCCCCAAAAGGGTTAATGTATGCCCCATAAAATTTTTTAAAAAATTTTTCCAAAATTTTAATTTTATATATCGAATCTAAATCATTTAACCCCACATAATATGTTAAGTTATTTGGTCATCCCTTTGATCAACCAGACAAGCGTACAGACGGGATTGCATGGTTAATGGAAATTTCCCAAATTCGAGGCCAATTAATATGATTAAATGGGGAACGCTACAAAAGCCCTCAAAGGTATATTTACGGTTGTGAAAGTAAAGTTATTATTTATTCGGTAAATACTTGTTTTTTTAACCAGATTTTTACTTTTTTTTACTCCCTTGTTTAAATTGGTGACTTTTATTAGGTAAAAACAAAAAGTTAATTTAAATTAAAATAGCTTATAAGAGAGGAAAGGTGGTCCCCGAATTACGACCCGTTTTAATAAAGGTTTTTTTCTTAAAAAATTTTTTAAAAATGGCAAAAAGGTTTTTTAGACATTATTGTTTTTTTTTTTATTTTTCTTTTTTCAAGTTGATTAGGGGTATTTTTTTTGGCAACGCTTTTTGACACTTTTTTTTTAAAAAAAACGAATTCAATTTTTTCAAAAATTGGGACCCTTTTTTCAAAAAGAAAAAAAATTAAGTTTAAGCACACAAAAAAAATGAAAAAATAAAGAGATAATTTTAAATTAAGGTTTGCATCTGTATTTTATATTGAAAATTTTCCCTTTGGGAAAAAATTTCGATATCCATTTTTCACAACAAGACAATGATAAATTTTTTTGTGGTCAAAATAGTATCCTCGTTCCCTGATTTTTGTGATTTAAAACCCCCTTTTCTAAATTCAATAAGTATAAAACTTTGTTTTTTTAAGTAAAATTTTTTTTCAAGGCGTAATTAGTAACCTACTAAAGTAAAAGTATTTAACCCCAAATAAAAATCTACAAAAAAAAACAAAAGTGTCCGCATCTCATTCCCTCTGGAAAAAATTTCTTAAAATTTATATTTTAAAAAGGGGAAAAGAATTATATTTTAAACCAGCGTTAACTATTTTAATTTAAAGTGCCATATTAAAAGGACGTCCCCTTCATAGATACGAAAGGTAATCAAAAAATAATAATTTTAAAATGTATTTAACTATTGGGTTTTAAAAAAATTTTCTTTTTTTTATTTTTTTTAAAAACATTATAAGAGCAAAATTTTCTGTGCTGCTTTTTAAACGATACTGGCTAAAATAAAATTACAAGATTATTAAGAAAAATTATGAGAAAAAATTTTTTTTTAAATTAATAAGGAAATTTTAACACAACAAAAAAATTTTTAAGGCAATAAAAATTAGGGGTAATTGCCGACTAAAACCGGCTTTTTGATTTTACTAATTTTTAAAAAGTCAATAAAAAACTGCCAAAAAAAAGTTTATCTTAACCCTTTTTTTTGAAAAATCTTGGCAAATTTGACCCCAAAAAAAACTTATATAATGATAATACAGGGGGTAGTGTTTATGAGGGTTTGATTACAAATTTTTATAATTTTATATATTTATATATTATTATAAAAATTCCCCTTGAATTTTAAATTTTGGTATGTTTCCAGCCAGGGAAAATTTCTTGTTTGGTTTTTTCCAATTCTAGGGGTTTTTTCAGGAAAACTATAGCTGGTAGATTTCATTATTTTTGGGGTTTAAAAAAATTAATATTGAGGCCTCTGAAATTGAAAACTTCCGCACCGAGCCTTGGGGGTTCAAAAAGTTTGGTGTTTAAAAAGTTTTACGATTTGTTATCCCTTTGGGTGCTTTCGCCCTTTGAAGGGGGTTCTCCTAAAACCCAAACATTTTCCCGCCCGTGTAAACAAATCCTGGTTCATTTCTTTAGCAAATTAATTTGGGAGTTACATTCCCTAGATGGGAGTTTTTTTGCGTGCGGTGACTTGTCGTTTTGATTGTACTCATTTATGGATTTTTTAAACATTTAGGTTTTTGAATTACATGGTTTAAAGGTTTTTTAAATAAATTTCCGATAGCGGTAAAGGAAAAAAAAAAATAATACTCTAATTCAAAATATTTAATATAAGTTAAGTTAATTCCAACTTTTTTTGGGTTTTTCTTCCTACTTGTGTTGTTTCTCGTTTTAAAAAAATTTTGTGGCATTCCGTTTATTAAAGTGTAAACTAACAAATTAGTTTGTCCCGGGGATTAAGATTAATTTTGCCATATTGTTTTTTTAAAGGTAGAGTGATGTTATTTTTTTGAACTAATTGGAAAAATATTTATAAAAAGAGAAAATATGTTGTTTTAAGACTTCAGAGTTCAAGTAAAAAAAAAAATGGATGTATAGCTATATGGATTCGTAAATCAATGGCTAAATTCAAAATAGTTGAATAATTTTTTTTTTTTTAAAAAAAAAAAAAGTCTTATAGCTTTAAAACAAAGCAGTTGACGTACGAAAACTTACAAAAATTTTTTTTTGTATTTTATCCTTGGAAATTTGGAAATTTCTCTATTTTGGAAAAATAACGAGTATTTAAGGCTTAAAAGGGGCCATATTATTCGAAATAGGAAAATAAGGGAATTCGAGAGAATATCAGTGAAGTGTAAGGAAGGATGTTTGGGGAGCAAAATGGATTCGGTAGTGGTTTATTATTATTTTAAATGAATGTGGTGCAATTTTTTATAAAAACACTTTCTTTTAAAGTTATGACTTGATATAAAATTTCAATATTTTAAAAAAGAATGATGCAAATTTGTATTTCCAAATAAAATCTATTTTTTAAAAAATATAGCAATAAAAATTTTTAAAAGTAATTATTGTCAAAAAATTTTCGTTAAAATATGTTATTTAAGGAGGGTTTTTTTTTTTATTTATTTTAATATTTTTAATTACCACTATCTTATAAAATATTATTTAACAAAAATAAAAACGAATAAGAAAAGAACCATTTTTTGTTTTTTTTCGTAAAATATTTTTTTACTGAAAAGTTGAAAAATTCCATTAATTATAGGGAAAACTTGGAAATGATCACTTTTCTTTTAACTTTTATAGGATTTATAAATTAAGGAGGAGGCACCAATTAATTTTTGTAAAGGCTTTACTGAAAATATGTGCAAAGTTTTTCACGTTTTTTTTATTTCGTTTATAGTCAGAGTATATATTTTGTGTACTTTAAAAGTCCATGTTTTTTCACGTTTTTTTCAAGAATTTTTATTTTAAATTTTTTTTCCCAAAATAATTATTCCCCCAAGCAAAAGTCGCCCAAAACTCAGCTAAACCAAAAAACCGAAGCATCAACTTTAAAATTCCATTTGACGTATAAAAAGAACTCGGGTAAAAATTTTTAGTAAATGTCCTTTAAAAAAGCCCCCAAATTTTTCCCTCTTAGTCCATAATCTATTTTCTAATATTATTGTACCTTAAAGCATTAAAAAAACCTTAAAAACAAATGTAATTTTTTTTTTTTTTTAAAAAAAATGTTTTAGGTTTTAATTTTTTTACCTAGGTTTTGGACAACAAAGTTTTCACATTAAATGGTAAAAAAAAAAAAAATTGTTTTTCCCGGAGTGAAACAAAAAAAGGTAGATATAAAATTCTAAACATCGTTTCTGTTAGTCCGTAGCTAAATATTACTTAAAAAAAAAAAGCATGTTTAAAAAATTTTGTTTTATTTTCCCTTTTTTTTTTTTATCTGTAAAAAGCTTAATACAGAATTAAAGATTAAATTTTTGCTATTTAAAAGAAGTTGATTTTTTAGTTTTAATTTAAAACCCCCATAAATTAAAAGTGAAAAATTTTAAAAAAATTTTTTGTGTTCAAGAACTCGATGAATTTAAAATTAAACTGGGGGTTTTTATGAATTTTTGTTTACTAATTTAAAACCCTTTGTTAAAAACAAACAAATTCAAAAAAAGAGAGTTTTGGGCCCCTTTAATTTTTTAAAGTGGTTTTCTAATAGCGTATTATTAAAAAAAAAAAAATTTGTATTTTTTTTTAAAAAAGAGGTAAAAATTTAAAAAAAAATCCCCATAATTATATTATAATAATTAAAATTAAATATTTTGTGTAAACATTTTTAAAAATGAAAACAAAAAGTAAACTTTATTAGTTTTAAAACAAAAAAAAATTTAAAATTAAAAGGAAAAAAAAATTATTTTTAAAACATACTCAAACAAAAAAAAAACTTTCTTGTATGAAATAATCTTAAAAAACACTACCCTCAGACACCACTACTATGCCGTGCAACCGGCGAAAGAAACTTGCCCACCCCCCCCCAAACCCCTCCCCAGAAGTGCTCCCTCAGCGACGCCCCGAACCAGGCGACTCTTAAGGTGTTATGGTACGAGGAAAGGGGGTTCCCCCAAAGACATGCCTTACTAAAAAAGACTTGTCTATACAGCATTTTGTGAACGGCTGCGGAGCCAGACGAACCAGAGCGGTTTTCCACACCATTTGAGAGACAAATGGAAATAGTTTAAGAAATAATTTGGAAAGTAGAATGAAAATTGAAAGGACCAAGTTAAGATTTTTATTGATTTTAGGTCATTTAATTTAAGATTTTAAAATTTAAATTTTAAAAAGGGCGTTATATGCTATCCCCCCGATATCAAATACTATCTCTACAAAATTTTGGGTTTTGGGGGTTTTTCACCCAAAGCCCCAGTCATGTCGTTTATCACACTATTCGTAAAAAAAATGGGGGCAGTTAAAATTTTTTTTCCCCAAAACGTTTTATATGAAGGGCAAAAAAACCCCTGCGTTTTTTTAGGGAAAGTATTGATGCAAAAACTTTTTACAAGTTCTGTCACTGCATCGTCCAGTTAAGGTACAAAAATTTTTGTCAGTCCTAAGTTTTTAAATTTGTGAATAAGGTAGTACAGTTCCATTCACAGTAAACGTTCGTATAGTGTAAAAACGTAAAGATCGGAGTGGTAAGGAAATCACAATTGGTTTGTTTTTTCGTGGTTTTGTTTAAGTCCATGTTTATAGTCCAGTCCAGTAATTTTTTTATCGGTTGATATGGTAATGCCATCATCGATTTGGTGTGTATACCCGTACCGTGTAAGTTTAACGTACAAACAAACAAAAAAGGACCAAATATGGAACCCCGAGGAAACCCCACTCAAAATAGCAGTAATGTTATGTCACCTACCCGTACACACTGCCCTTTTGCCAGGGGCAGATAAAACCTCAGCCATTTTAGGACATTTCCCAAAAAAAACCCAAGGGTTTCAATTTTGCCAATAGTAGTCTGTAGTTTAACAATCAAAACCCTTTGGAAATCAAAAAGGTTTCAGTATTGTGTTTTTTTTTGCTCCATTTAAGGGGATATCGTCGTGACTTCAGCAAAGCAGTTTCAGTACTATGTCCTGGTGAAAACCGATTGTAAATCATTTAGAATGTTTTTTGTGTTAAGTAAACAGTAATCGGCAGGCACAATTTTTTTGGGCCTTTGGATTTAAACAGGCGAATTAAGGGTCTGAAGTTTGGCAAAATGTTGGAACTGGGTCTTTTTAACGGGCGGACAATAGCAGACTTCCAAAGTAAGGGAAAATACTTGTCTCAGTGAATGTTGAAAATGATGTGATTTTGGAAGATTTGCAAAAAGAATGTTTTTTTTTTAAATTTTGGTTTTTAAATGCCGTCAGCCCCTTCGCATTATGCCAATACGGCGAATGGCTTTTAAACATCCGATTGTGTTACAGGTTTTGAAAAAAAATTTTTTTCATTTCGTGCCATTGATGGTTTTTTTAGAAGTTCATTAACATAATCCGAAACTTGGTTTGTATTGAAGTTGAAAACAAGAAAAAAATAGTTATTAAGATATTTAAGGGAAATTGGATCAGGGGGAAAAGCGCGGTCTTTCCCCAAAACCAAGTTTCCTAAATTGCCCCACAAATACTGATGTCTTTTTCTTTTAAAAACAGTTTCGTGTGTATCCAAATCTGGAATTTCGTGAAGTTTTGATCTATTCCTAATTTGTCGATATTGAACCATTAAAACGGGGTCCGAGCCGTCGGTTTCCCCCATACAGGGAATAACTTTTAGATAAAGCTAAGAATTTCCACGTGACCCAAGGCACTGGGCGCCGCTTTTTAAACTTTGGTAACAATTGGTGCTGTTTATGTTAGCCCCAGAATGGTGGTGTTAAAGATTCAACCAGTCATCAACAGATTGCATGTCGTAGTTCTGCCATGGGGACGAATAAACATCTACAAAAAAAGGCTTCGTCCATTTTTTTAAAATCTCTGTTTTTTAAAAAATTTTATATTGGCTTTGGAACTTTTGACCTTGAAAAACACAGTAAACAAGTCGTGACGTGAAACGGTGGAATTGGAAGCTCCCCTAGAGCGTCCGTAGAGGGGTCAGAAACCACTGAAGGTTGAAGGGTGTCTGATCGGCAGTGTGATGTGTCGGGCTAGGGGCAGTATGTCATTTTGTAGATGAACATTGTTATCAGTTGCCTATATTATAATCTTTTTTTAGTAAGTTTGTTTTTTAAAGTGCCCATGTCAAGACTTGCTGTAGCCGGGCAAGTGGTGTAAGAGAGCATTTTCAAAGTTATCAGTGACCTTTTGGGAGGCCGATAGCACACCCCGATCAATAAACCCCCGTCAGATAAACCAATTTAAATGAACTGAACGGGCCCGGCCGGGGATTCAGAGGGGATGGGCAAAAGCCTACACCTCAGACCTTCTGACATAAACCGCAACACCCCCCCAATTTTTTTAAAAAATTTTTCATTTCTCAGCAGCACATACCCAGAGGGGCCCACCTCACCTGACGAAAAACTCGGCTTAAGCCTGTTTGATACGCCAAAAATGCAAATGTTTGAGGCCGAAAAATTTCTCGTTTTCGTTATATGTCCAGGCAGTGATTGAGCTTTTAATATGAGTAGCTTTAAAGAGTTTCTGATAGGGAACAGTGTTGAGGACGGAGTTGAGCTGTGGGATCCGTTTAAAGGAAGGGAAAGAGGGCCCGGGCCCGGACCGCGGGCCCCACCGCGCGAACCCCCTAAAATGGATCCCCGGTAGCAGTGGCGGGACGCGGCCGACCGGCAAACCCCCACAAACTGAACCGGCAGGAGTCTGTACACGCTCACACTCCATTCATTATACAAAAAATATCAAAAAAAACCAGATTTTAGAAATAGATATATACAAAGGAAAAAACTAAAATTTTTTTTATAAATAAAAGATCAAACCCCGTCTTGCACTTTAAAGCTCTAAGCTCATTAATAGAAAAATTTATTTAAAATTTTCCCGGGGGTCGAGAAGATTTAAATAAATTAATAAAAAAATATATTGACATATATTGACAGTTATGAAAAGAAATTATATTACGTGTTAATTTATTTATTCTGATGAATACCAATATAATTATAAAAAGATAAAATACAACTAAAATTTTAAAGGTTGAACTACATTTTTTCGATTTGGGAAAAATTATTTTGAAAATTTAATAAGTTTCTTTTTACATATTTTTTTTTCCTATAGTTTGGCAAACCGAGTATAAATTAAAAATGTTTGGTATTATTTATTCCAATAAGTCAACACATTTTAACAGGTTTTTAAAAAAAATGTATTTCTGTAGTAGTTAAACTTGTAGTTTTTTTTTTGCCTAAACGATTCGAACACGATTTGGTTCCAAGCGTAACAATTTTTAAACAATTTTTTTCGAGTAACTTGACAGCTCACACAAACAAGGAAATATGGTTAAGAGGAAAATTTTTTTGAGATCTGTTTGGAAAAGATAATATTTGTTAAAACATTTCAATTTCCTCACTCCGACGTGAGCAATGGTACACAAATATTTGGGATTTATTTCTTGTATTTCAGGTCCTATAGAGTTCAAGAAAGAGTAATTTTTTATCTCAGTATTTTTTTATCAAAGTTAATCCCGTTGAGTATTTTAGAATTTACAATGTGTCAGAGGCAACTTTACTGTTAATTATTTAGGTTTGGATTATATATGTGTTGAGGTTTATATATGTCTTTACTACCCCCTTTACTATGTCTTGTGTTGTTGGACCAAAATTTTCATGTATTTTAATTTAAACAATTCTTTCTTTTTAATATTTTTATGTATAAAATTTATTTGTAAAAAAACCACTTTTAGAAATTTTACAGTGATTTTACAAACATACGGGAAGCATTAAGAGGATATTAATTTACCTTAAATATAAAAGCGTTAGGCAAATATTTCTTAAATACAAACTGTAAAACATATTTATAAATACAATTCAATATAGCTTAGTGCTGTCGAATGTTTTATGCATAGATTAAAAATAATTATAAATAGATTTTAAATGGTTTAATTATATTATTTAAATTTTTTTGGTACATAAATAAATTTCCCAAATAAAAGGGGGTATTATATAATAGGACTTTTTGTATTTTATAATAGTTAAAGAGTAGTTAGGGACTTTAAAATAAACCAGTCATTGAACCTTAAAATGTATCTTATTATTGCAACATTAATAAAACAAAAAAATACAGAAAATACCAAATTGGGGTTTATACAAAACATTATGGTTTTATGAATCAGCTTTTTCAACTGTATAAGTTAGTCTGTACAGAGCATAAAAATTTACAAACCTTCATTTTTTTTAACATGTATTTTTAATGTGAAGCCTCAAATTTGTTTAACTATGTTCTATTCATGTT